>NC_134698.1:19159242-19449242 GCF_050947455.1 Rhinoderma darwinii
GTACTACTGCTACCTCTGCACCCCTATAGCTACGCCCCTGCTCTCCTCCACAACCGGACGACCGCAGTGTGGAGGAGATTGTAAGAAGAGATGCAGCCGCACACTGACACCTCATACCAGATCTATCGGAGCTATAGGACCGCCAAGCGCTGCACTGTCCAGATTATGGCGCTGCGTGGTCTGTACTTGTGCACTGCTATTCCTTATGGGTTATAGATCATGTGACCTGAGGCACCAATCACAGGCCTCAAACTTGAAGGTACCGTATGCAATTGGCGTCCCGAACAGTTAATTATTCAACTCAGAATTTTGGATCTTTATAGATTTAAAAAAATATATATATTTTTGGACATTCACTATTAATACGTATGGAAAGTTGCAGGATTTTGGGTCTTTATCAGATCGGGGACTACATCTCTTTTTTGTGTTTCAGATTGTGATTTGGATTCTACAGTTCAGGACGGGTACAGGATGGCAGCGGGCAGCAGATCTCTGGAGGTCAGTGGCTTCATTGTCCTGTTTTTTCCTTCCCTGTGATGGACATGTAGCAGGAGACTTGGATCCAGCAGGAGAGGTCCATGTGGCCGGCTGTCCACTCAGACAAGTAGCGGCATATTGAGTAAGAGCCCCGGACAGGTAACAATTCCACAAATCACCGGCTGCTCATTTGTAAAACTGACTACTTGTCCTACTGTCCATTCCTGAGGAGGGATAAGAGGTCACTTACTGGATTCTCTTCTCTTTAGGACATCTATCGGCAGCAGGAATACGCTTTTGGACTTGGACCCTTCATAAGTGAGTTTTTTTTAATAATTAGACTTTACCACAAGAAAGTGATTGATAGATGATCTCAAAATACAGTAAAATTCCTTTGTATCTGATAATCCCGAAAATTTGGTAATTTAGCACAGAACTGTACTATAATGTGGAAGACTGAAGAGAGAGAACCAGTAAGGAAATTGAAGATTGAAACTAAGATTTCTATACTTTTCTATGCCCGTCCAATAATCCAGAATATTTTAAAATAAAGCACCTTTCATGTCCCATTGATGACAGATTAAAGGAATATTTTTGTAATGTTATGTTATGACTGATCCCATTATCTGGTTGTTTTCTCTCTTTAGCTTACCCCAGCACCACGGAGGAGAGAGTTCTACAGCGCCTCATCTACTGCACGAAATTCTTACCATCCCCAATCTTCAAGATGGCGGTCAGTGATCATACTGGTTATTATGTTCTCTCTATAACAGATTTGTCCATATTCTTTCTATAGATGGAAAAATGTTATTGGAACGTTTCAATAGACAATTGACTGAATATTTTATCTTCTTAGCGCCTCATGCCAACGAACCGTGAAGCTCAACGGAAATATCTGCCATGGCCGTGGGATGAAGAAGAGCTCAAACCTACATCAAGCCATCTGTGTGAGGATCTGAAGGAAGAGGAGGTCAAGAAGGAGGAAGGAGAGGCAGAAGAGCGCAAGGAGGAGCAAGTGCACGAAGACCATGAGGAGGAAGACAAGGAGGAGGAAGACAAGGAGGAGGAAGACAAGGAGGAGGAAGACAATGAAGTGGAAGACATGGAGATTGATGAGAAATCAGACAACGAGGATGAGGAAGAAGAGAGTGTGGTTGAAGAGAAAGAGGAGGAGGAGGTAGAGAAAACGGTTTAAGAGCAAGAAGAAACCAAGGAAGAAGTCAGCATGGCGATGAGAAGAATTCAGTGTCGGACAGGAAGAAGAAAGAAAATCCGCCAGCATTCCTTCCTCCGTGATATGATGAAGAACATCAGAGGGAAGAGGAACATCATCTGGACCATCCTCTTCAGACCAATGAGAAGATGAAGACTTGTATGGAAACATCTTAACTGTTATTACATCAACAGCAACGACAGTAATATTAATAATATGACAATAATAATATTAATAATTGTTAGATTAAAAAGGTCAGTCATATTAATATTGGTAGCAAGAGTGCAGCAATATTAGAAATAGTATAATAATAAGAGAGTAATAACAAAAATAATTATATAATAATAGCAGCAGCTTTGATCCAGGGTTCTCGAACTGATCGCCTTTTCCCGGGATCAAGAAAGAATTTTCCCCTTGTGACATGAATTGGCTCAAATTGTCCAGGATTTTTCGCCTTCTTCTGGATCAACAGCTTTAGGAATAGGGATATAATAAATATAAATAAGAAAATAACAATAAAAATGTTAGTAATATTAGTAGTTCTATAGTAGTAATAAGATTATATAAAAAACAGAATAATCTCAATAAACTAATAATTATAGTATAGTCTTATTAAAAATGTGCAATAAAAATACCACTATAATAATAGTAATAATAATAATAATAATAATAATAATAATAATAATAATAATAATAATAATCTAATAATAACAAATGAATATAATAATAACATATTTAGGTAAATTAACTATAAAATATAGTAAACTATAATATTTAGCAGCGAGTTTGATCCAGGGTTCTCGAACTGATCGCCTTTTGCCGGGGTCAAGAAGGAATTTTCCCCCTGTGACATGAATTGGCTGAATGTGCCCAGGGATTTCGCCTTCTTCTGGATCAACAGCTTTAGGAATAGGGACTTAGATATTAGTGATAGCAATAGTAGTATCATTATATTATTATTAACAACACCAAAGTAATACTAACAATATAATAATTAAATGTAATTTCATTATAATTTAGGTTAATTACCTATAATAATTAGTAAACTGTAATAGGAATTAGCAGCTTTGATCCAGGGTTCTCGGACTGATCGCCTTTTCCCGGGGTCAAGAAGGAATTTTCCCCTTGTGGCATAAATTGGCTCAAATTGTCCAGGGTTTTTCGCCTTCTTCTGGATCAACAGCTTTAGGAATAGGGATATAATAAATATAAATAAGAAAATAACAATAAAAATGTTAGTAATATTAGTAGTTATATAGTAGTAATAAGATTATATAAAAAATAGAATAATCTCAATAAACTAATAATTATAGTATAGTCTTATTAAAAATGTGCAATAGAAATATCACTATAATAATAATAATAATAATAATAATAATAATAATAATAATAATAATCTAATAATAACAAATTAATATAATAATAACATATTTAGGTAAATTAACTATAAAATAAAGTAAACTATAATAATAGCAGCAGCTTTGATCCAGGGTTCTCGAACTTATCGCCTTTTCCCGGGATCAAGAAGGAATTTTCCCCCTGTGACACGAATTGGCTGAATGTGTCCAGGGTTTTCGCCTTCTTCTGGATCAACAGCTTTAGGAATAGGGATCTCATAGTGTTAGGGTAATAACGATAGCAGTAATATAATTCTAGTAATATTATATTAGTAATTATAGGGTAATAATGGTAGGAAATAAATTACAATTTATAAACATAACTTTGAGTCTTCTCCTTTTTTTTCTCTTGGAAAGTACTGATTCTACTTGCTGGCAGGGAGTCTTAAAGGCAATGTTACCTGGGAAAATGTATACAAAATGACGGTACTCCAGAAGGAGGAAAACTGTCTGTCTAGTGCCACCTATAGGTGACTATTCTGTAACCTAATGCCCGAAAGTTTCTAGAGACTTGAAACAAGATTTGGATTAATAGCCAAACTAGAGTCACCCTATTGTAGACAGCACAATTGAGTGAGATTCCTTTAAAGCAGCTCTGGGAAGGTACCTATAGGTGGTCCTATAGAGACAGCTTGCCCTTTTTCCCCCCGTAATGAATAAAAAAAAGTTACCTGTGGTAGGTTAGCAATAGGTTGGGGACAGATGTTAGATAGCATAGCTGCAAGATCAGACTACATAGTGTTTACTTGTAGTCTGTTACCATGGAGACACAGGCCTGACATAAAACGACATTCTTAATCAGGACTATTTGCAAAGTTGCTTAATTTTACATTTTAGATGCTTTGGGACAGTACAAAAAATGGTGGTAAAGGTGTACATAGCCTTTAAACTCAAAATATCCGCATATTTATTATAATCCTAATATTTATTAGTTCTAGTTTTAGCTTTAAACATTTAATTTTTAGGGCATCAAACTTCTATAAAGAATTATGAAATAAAATATTTTTATAGAGGATGCAGCTTTGTTTTTTTTGATACAGAGCTCCATACATATAGTTCTAGAGGTCAATAATGCAATTCTTCAGCCACCACTAGGGTCTTACCATATACAAATGTATACACCTCCAAATAAATAAGTGCAAAATATGCTCCCTCTAGTGGTGACTTTAGGCAGCTAGAATTTAATCACATTAAAGGGGTTGTCCACTACCAGACAACTGATGACCTATCCACCGGATAGGTCATCAGTATATGATCTGTGGGGGTCTGACACCCGGGCCCCAGACCGATCAGCTGCTCCGGCTGCATGCAGGCATCAGATGTCATTGCACAGTATGCAATGTATGGGGCTGGAAGCAGTTGGCTCCATACATTGCATAGTGGCCGAGCTGCAGCTCTGCTCCTATTCACTTGAATCTGCCGCTATTTCGTGACCGGAGCCATCTGCTTCCGGCATGGACGTCCGGTGCCCGCAGGCAGCCGTAGCAGCTGATCGGTGCGGGGTCTGGGTGTCAGACCCCCACAGATCATATACTGATGACCTATCCATTGGATAATCTGTCTGGTAGTGGACAACCCCTTTAAGGGTAATTCAACAAAACAGCCCCCTTTATAAATGTATCCCCTGGATATCCAGCCTCTTAAACTACCCACGGTCACCTACAGTCAGTACATGAGTCAGTATAACTAGAGGTACAATTTAAAGGGGCTTTTAAAGTGGCCTGATTTGGGTCTGCAATAAATTAGCGGACCACCCAGGGTTACAGTCTATAGAAGGTTCCTTTAGTAAACTCTGCAGAAAAAAAAGAAGTAAATTTGTATGGGACATAGAAGTCTGTAGATGCAAAATGCCTGGGGCCTTAAGCCTTCTCTTTAATAATCTTTTCCAACAAAGTTGGAAGCTACAATTGTCATAAATGTCTTGTGTGCTGAAGGATTAAGATTTCGTTTCACAGGAACGAAGAGGCCGACACCTGAAAAACAACCCCATATCATTATCCTCCTCCACCAAACATAACAGCTGGCACAATGCGGTCAGGCGGGTAACGTTCTCCTGGCATTAACCAAACCCAGACTCGTCCATCAGACTCCAGATAGAGAATCGTGATCCATCACTCCACAGAACAGGTTTCCTCTTCTCCAGAGTCCAGTGGCGGCGGCTTTACACCACTCCATCTGACGCTTGGTGTTGTGCTTGGTGATGTAAGACTGGCATACAGCTGCTCGGCCCCCGTGCCATGAAGCTCCCGGGGCAGTTTTTGTGTGGATATTAATGCCAGAGGAGGTTTTGTACTCTGCAGTTATTGAGTCAGCAGAGCGTTGGTGACTTATATGCACTATGTGCCTCAGCCCTCGGCTCTGTAACATTACGTGGTCCCCACTTCGTGGCTGATTTGCTGAGGTTCCTATAACCTTCCACTTTACAATAATATCACTCACAGGTGATGGTGGAATAACTTGGACGGATGAAATTTCATGAACTGACTTGTTACATCGGTGACGTCCTATTGCGGGACCGCGCTGGGATTCAGTGATCTCTTTACAACGACCCGTTCTATCACAATTGTCTGTAAAGACGACTCCATGGCGAGTGCTGGATTTTATACACTTGTAGCAATGGGACCGATTTGAATTTAATTAATAAGAGATGTGTCCCAATACTTTTGTCCATATTGTGTATCTTACATCTTGCTGCCAGATACTACAGGACGCCTTCAGATGTCTTTTTGGTGTCCATGCATGACATGCTTTGGCAGTATGAGAGGAATTACACAATATTCGGCAGGTGGTTTTAATGTTCTGGCTGATCGGCGTCTGACCCCACATGGAGCTGTAATATGAAGGTCTGAAAAGCCCTTTATCATATGTAAGGATTCATGTAATCAATAGAAAAAGGTTTGGTTTCACCGCATCTCATTCTAGATCAATATGGTAAAAGCAGATATCCAGTTGTGATCTGAAAAATAACCTGAGTGACTACCTATGGGTAATACCCACCTGCTATATATAGATATGTTATTTATATGTATGGAGCTTCTACCTCTCCTGGAATCCCCATAGTCACTTGGTTCTACTGGCTGCCATTCTTCTTGATGTTGGATTTCAATAATTTCCCTTAGGCCCCATGCACACAAACGTAAAAAAGCCTGCAATTATGGCCCGTAATTACGGCCCGTAATTACGGGCCCATAGACTTCTATTGGCCACGGGTATGCGTACGGGAAGGTGCCCGGGCCATTGAAAAATATAGAACATGTCCTATTTCAGGCCGTAATAACGGCACGGGCAGGCCCATAGAAGTCTATGGGGCTTCCGTAATTACGTGTGACTACGTGTGTGCACCCGTAATTACGGGAGCGTTGCTAGGTGACATCAGGGGATAGTCACTGTCCAGAGTGCTGAAAGAGTTAAACGTTCGGCAGTAACTGTTTCAGCACCCTGGACAGTGACTTCCGATCCCAATATAGATCAACCTGTAAAAAAAATAGACGGTCATACTTACCCAGAACTCCCTGCTTCTTCCTGCAGTCCGGCCTCCTGGGATGACGATTCAGCTCATGTGACCGCTGCAGCCAATCACAAGCCAATCACAGGCTGCAGCGGTCACATGGTCTGCCGCGTCATCCAGGGAGGTCGGGCTGCATGTCGAAAGAGGGACGTGTCACCAAGACAACGGCCGGGTAAGTATGAATTTCTTTTACTTTTACTATGGAAAGGGCTGCCCCTTCTCTCTAGCCTGCACTGCTAGAGAGAAGGGGCTGCCGATTAGTGCAGTGCAATTTTGAAGCGAAAACGTGCCCATAAATACGGGTGGAAAACTGGTGACCTTTTGTACCAGTGACGCTTCCGTCGATGAAAGGCGCTGACTGACTGACAGGGAAAGTAATCCTGCCCAGCCAATCAGCGCCTTTCATAAACGCTGCGTTCAACCCCCTGGAGACCTGTGCAGGAGAGAGCAGATCTCCATGGCTGCCGGACGGCTTGGGAGCGGGAATAAGGTGAGTTTGAAATGTTTTTTTTTTTTTTAATTGTAATAGAAGTGTGGCTGTATCTGTGGGGGGGGGGGACTTTGTCTACACAGGGGACTTTATCTACGGGGGGTGTCTATCTACAGGGGGACTATATCTACAGGGCTGGGCTATATACAGGGGGACAATATCTACAGGGCTGGGCTATATACAGGGGGAATATATCTACAGGGCTGGGCTATATACAGGGGGACTATATCTACAGGGCTGGGCTATATACAGGGGGACGATATCTACAGGGGGTGGGCTATATACAGGGGGACTATATCTACAGGGCTGGGCTATATACAGGGGGACTATATCTACAGGGGGGCTATATACTGGAGTGGGCTGTCTATAGAGCACCATATACAGGGGTGGGCTATATAGTATATAGCCCCCTGTAGATATAGCCCACCCCTGTATATGGTGCTCCATAGATAGCCCACCCCAGTATATAGCCCCCCTGTAGATATAGCCCAGCCCTGTAGATATAGCCCAGCCCTGTAGATATATTCCCCCTGTATATAGCCCACCCCTGTATATAGCCCACCCCTGTATATAGCCCCCCTGTGTATAGCCCACCCCTGTAGATATAGCCCCCCTGTGTATAGCCCACCCCTGTATATAGCCCCCCTCTGTAGATATAGCTCCCCTGTGTATAGCCCACCCCTGTAGATATAGCCCCCCTGTGTATATCCCAGCCCTGTGTATAGCCCAGCCCTGTAGATATGGTCCCCCTGTAGATATGGTCCCCCTGTAGATATGGTCCCCCTGTAGATATAGCCCACCCCTGTATATAGTCCCCCTGTAGATATAGCCCACCCCTGTATATAGTATCCCACAAATAGCTCCCCCAATAGTGCTCCACAGAAAGCCCACCCCTGTATATAGCCCCCTTGTACATATAGTCAACCACTGTATATAGTGCTCCACAGATAGCCCACCCTTGTATATAGTATATACAGGGGTGGGCTATCTGTGGAGCACTATATACAGGGGTGGACTATCTAGTGGAGCACTATATACAGGGGTGGACTATATGTACAAGGGGGGGCTATATACAGGGGTGGGCTATCTGTGAAACACTATATACAGGGGGGGACTATATGCGGAGCACTATATACAGGGGTGGGCTATATCTACAGGGGGGCTACATACATGGTTGGGCTATCTGTAGAGCTCTATATACAGATGTGGGCTATATCTACAGGGGGCTATATACAGGGGTGGGCTATCTGTAGAGCACTATAGGGGGAGTTATTTGTGGGACACTATATACAGGGGTGGTCTATATGGGGGCACTATCTACAGGGGGCTCTATGGCAGGCACTATCTACAGGGGGCTCTATGGCAGGCACTATCTACAGGGGGCTCTATGGCAGGCACTATCTACAGGGGGCACAGTGTGTGTGTGGGACACGGTGTATGGTGCTATTATAATTAGAGGTGCAGTGTTTGGCGCTATTATATTTAGGGGTGTAGTGTGTGGTATAATGATAACTTTATATTTATTTATAGGTGCAGAAATGTTGGAAAAGTGAAAAGCTGAAGACATGTGAGCGGCAAACTGCAGAAATGGGCTGTGACCGGGAGAAGTCATCATAGAGGTCTGGACAGGATGGAGAAAAAGAACTAGAATCTGAGACGTCACCGGTGAGTCACCTAATGTAAATGTTCACTCTGCCTCTAATCAGCACTGTAGTCACTGTATGATCTGCAGCGAGATGATGGTGGTGTGATTATGATAGGATTTATTTTTTGTGAAACAGCATCTCCCAGCATATCCTCACCATTGTTCGGGCCATGCTGGGAGCTGTAGTTTTACGCCGTACACACCTGTACGGCAGGGGTTGCACTGAATTGAGCTGTATTTGTGCTGGTGTTGTATATATGTACTGAGCTTGGTTCTGGTGTTGTGTATAGAACCATATTGCTTGTGAAATGTACAAATAATTTTATGCTCGCGTTACATAAAAAGAAATGACACGTTGATTGGTAGAGAAAACAAACACGGCGAGGGGGAAGGAGATATCGGGAAAGAGGTTGAGGGGGGGGGGCGCCAAACTGAATCTTTGCCCCGGGTGCTTGAGAACCTAGCTACGCCTCTGCTGTATAGCACTATTCACCTGGGCAGTGTGTGTAATATGTATGTTGGGGCTATGTGATGTTATCTGACCGCTGTATCTACTGTCTGATTGCGGTATACACTTATCTGAAGGGAGCCGCTTGGGTAAGGATCTGTAACAAGCACTCTGGTGGGCAATCAGTGGCAGGCACTCTGGGGGGCGGTCTATGCCGGTGTCTGAGGAACTACATGGAGCTTTTGAGCCTGTTGTCCTGGGTGGAGATCTCCTAAAATTTGAATCACCATTCCAGGGAAATTTTAAGCCCTACCTCGATCCACCCAGGAACACCCACAGACCCTCCCATAAACGCCTATTTTGGGTCACAATTGCATAAACCCTTGAGAGCTGTTTTGTGGGATAACAGGGGTGGTATGAACATCTTCTGGGTGTGGGCCGATTTGCCTTTTAAATCTTTGCCACGGGCCCCACAAAGTTGTTAAAATGACCCTGCATGTGGCAATAGAGCCTAGTGTAACAGTAAAGTAGTACAATAACCAATTCATAATGTATCTGTAACATTTATCTATTGAATGTTGTAACGGGGCCTGTGGATAGAGAGACTGTCATAGGGCCTACAGAGGATGGTGGGAACCCACTGTGTCATCAAGGGTCACATGGGGCTAAACCAGATAGCGGAATCTAAGGGAACCCCAGGTATTCACTACATCCCAGAGAAGTCTCCCTTAGCGATGGCCGTCGTTATGGTAAAGGAACAGCAGACGAATGCCGGGTTAGGTATAGCATAGACCGGCAGACGAGCACGGTTGGTAAAGCCAAAGGTCAGGGCAGGCGGCAGAGGTACGCCACGGGTCACTAGGAAGGTCAGGACAGGCAGCAGGCAAGGAGAGTCAAGGGAAAAGCTGAGGTCAGACACAGGAAAAACAAATAATTGATCAGATATCACTAGCAAGCTAGGAGGATCCAAATTGCTCAAGCAATGGTGGACAGGGGGAGGTTCCTTTTATACCCTGGGAGAATTAAGTAGTAGGTGCACGCTGGCCCTAAAGACCGGCGGAGTCAGCAAGCGCACGCACTAGGTAGTGTATGAAACACAGAAGGAGAGAGCAGCATGGGATGCCGCAATTAGAAAAGAGTGAGGCAGGAACGTGGTCTCCACCAAGAGCTAGAGGATGCCATGGAGAGGTCAGTATATGACGACGGGGAGCAGTGGAAACGGCGGCCATTACAACTGTAATCCCCATCTACTATACATATAGATGTTAGCGTTTTACTCTTTACAAACATAAAAATCCAGCATACACTTGTATAACTTGGAGATCTTTCTCCTTATCACAGAACTATAACCTAAACCTATAACTCCTGTCCAGAAGCGGTATATGGTATTACAGCCCATTCCCATTAAAGTAAATGGAACTGAAGTGTAATACTAGATACAGACCATGAACAAAAGTGGCGCTGTTTCTGGGCTGTGTCTGGTATTACAGCTTATTCCCATCCAAAAGAACGTATTACCGGATAAAACCATTAGACAAGAGGGGCGCCGTATCTGGAAAAAATCCAGACCCTTTTTCTAATCTTGGACAGCCCCTTTAAGGGAACACTTCAGACAACACTGATAGACTGTGTTAGACTAAATCCACACCCGTCGCATATCCAGAAAATCCTGGTGCGAATTTGCTACCCAAAACAGTGTGCATTAGCCGCTGCAGATTTTCCCGTGAATTTCACTTAGAAGCTAAAATAAAGTAAAACACTTTAGACTTTGTAGCTGCTCGGACCCCGTGCCATGAAGCTCCTGGGGCGCAGTGCTTGTTCAGATATTAATGCCAGAGGAGGTTTCGTACTCTGCAGTTATTGAGTCAGCAGAGCGTTGGCGACTTTTATACACTAAACGCCACAACACTCGGCGCCCGGCTCTGTAACTTTACGTGGTCTGCACTTCGTGGTTGTGTTGCTGTGGTTCCTAGAAGCTTCCACTTTACAATAATATCACTCTCAGCTGATGGTGGAATATCTAGGAGGGAAGAAATATCACGTACTGACTTGTTACATCGATGACGTCCTATTACAGGACCGCGCTGGGATTCAGTGATGTCTTTACAACGACCCATTCTATCACAGATGTCTGTAATGGCGACTGCACGGCGGGTTCTGGATTTATACACCTGAGGGACTGAAGGAAACACCGGAATTCAATGATTAAGAGCTGGGTCCCAATTTTTGTCCATATAGTGAACCTCCGATTACATATTTGATGTAGACTCAAAATATACATGTTAGAGATGAATTCCAAAAATACGATTTATTGGTAATTCGCCTTCCATTACTCAGCACTGATATCATCTATATTATCCGTCATTACTTCTATGCCGAGAATCTGATTTATGATTTCATTACTTGGGATGGGAAGTAATGCTCAAAAAAAAAAGCTGTGTGAACATGTCCTAAAGGTTCCCAAACACATAACATAAAAAAGTCTGACAACTATCTAATGTGTATGGGGGTATCGACCGACAGCCATTGTATGTGTTTGGGCAGCCAGAGGTATTTTTATTTCTTTTTTGATATTCTCAACACCTATAAAATCTAGATTACTGGATTTTTCATGGTTTTGGTTTTGGATTATCAAATTGTCATGGGTCCTCCAGGGACATTTCAAGGATATTTTTCCCATGACAGACCATATTGATTATACAGGATATAAAATAAAACTGCTCAGCGGGGTCTGAACACCCGGACCTCCAACAATCTTGTTGATGGGAGTTAATGAGCGATAAGGAAACAGGTTTTGTTTGGGTTCCCAATGCCTGGAGCAACACTGGAGCGGCAATTTTTTTGGTGATAAATCGAATCAATAAGCCATAAAAGTATGTAATGGGAAAAGAGATAGATAGATAGATAGATAGATATGTGTTGTTCTTGCACTCCTCCCACTCTGCCCTGGGTGATTTTAATCAGTTCAATGCTGGATCCTACCATCCCCAGGTATATATGTAGGCTTAGTCCCAGTTCTGGGTGTATGTGCAGCGTAGGTTCCCACCTTACAGAGGTCGCCTTGTCGTGGCAGGTGGGCTAACACTTTTTGATCAAAATGTGCACTAAGAACCTCCCTATTTGTAGGTAGATTTAGCTTTAGTGCATATCTATTTATATTTAGGGGTTTAGGTGGCATTAGTGTTGCAGGGTGCTGTCGCCATTTTTTTATATCTGCTGTATATCTGCAGTCATAGGTGTTCTTGCACCTGCGTATTTTGTATCATTTAGTTGGATGTGCTGTTCAATTTTTGTTGTGTTTATGGTATCCATATATGTGGGGTTAGTGACTGCCTCCACTTGTTGTTCTTGAACTCCTCCCACTCTGCCCTGGGTGATTTTAATCAGTTCAATGCTGGATCCTACCATCCCCAGGTATATATGTAGGCTTAGTCCCAGTTCTGGGTGTATGTGCAGCGTAGGTTCCCACCTTACAGAGGTCGCCTTGTCGTGGCAGGTGGGCTAACACTTTTTGTTCAAAATGTGCACTAAGAACCTCCCTATTTGTAGGTAGATTTAGCTTTAGTGCATATCTATTTATATTTAGGGGTTTAGGTGGCATTAGTGTTGCAGGGTGCTGTCGCCATTTTTTTATATCTGCTAGATAGATAGATAGATAGATAGATAGATAGATAGATAGATAGATATGAGATATAAGATAGATAGATAGATAGTTAGATACAGGGGCGTAACTAGGAAAGACTGAGCCCCATAGCAAACTTTTGACTGGGGCCCCCCCCTCCCCTGGGAGTCACACAACCCCCCGCCTTGTAGATAGTGCCTTTTTTACAGCCCCCCCTGTAGATAACGCCATACAGCCCCCTGTAGATAACGCCATACAGCCCCCCCTGTAGATAACGCCATACAGCCCCCTTTGTAGATATCTACAGGGGGGACTGTATGGCGTTATCTACAGGGGGGACTGTATGGCGTTTTCTACAGGGGGGACTGTGTGGCGTTATCTACAGGGGGGACTGTGTGGCGTTATCTACAGGGGGGACTGTGTGGTGTTATCTACAGGGGGGACTGTGGCGTTATCTACAGGGGGGGGTGTGGCGTTATCTACAGGGGGGACTGTATGGCGTTATCTACAGGGGGGACTGTGTGGCGTTATCTACAGGGGGAACTGTGGCGTTATCTACAGGGGGGACTGTGTGTCGTTATCTACAGGAGGGACTCTATGGCGTTATCTACAGGAGGGACTCTATGGCGTTATCTACAGGGGGGACTGTATGGCGTTATCTACAGGGGGGACTGTGTGGCGTTATGTACAGGGGGCTGTGTGGCGTTATCTACAGGGAGAGGGCTGTATGGCGTTATCTACAGGGGGGTCTGTGTGACGTTATCTACAGGGGGACTGTGTGGCGTTATCTGTGTGGCGTTATCTACAGGGGGGACTGTGTGGCGTTATCTACAGGGGGACTGTGTGGCGTTATCTACAGGGGGGACTGTGTGGCGTTATCTACAGGGGGAGTGTGTGGCGTTCTCTACAGAGGGGGCTGTATGGCGCTAACGCCATACAGCCCCCACTGTAGAGAACACCATACAGCCCCCACTGTAGAGAACGCCATACAGCCCCTCCTGCAAGGAACGCCATACAGCGCCCCCCCTGCAGGGAAAGCCATACAGCGCCCCCCCCCCCCTGCAGGAAACGCCATACAGTGCCCCCCCCTGCAGGGAACGCCATACAGCGTCCTCAACCCCCCCCAAAAAATGTGTCCTACAGTGTTGTTGTGTCCTACAAATAACATGCATCCCATATCCACAGGATAGGGGATACATGTGCGATCGCTGGCATTGATAGGGAGAACGGGGGACTGAAAGTCCCCCCAAGTTCTCCATGACTAAGCTCTGACTTCCGGTGTCTGTGTCGGCAGCTCAATAAAAATGAAAGGAGCGCTGGTCACGCATGCGCACAAGCGCGACCGGCGCTCCATTCATTTCCACGGAGCTGCCGACACAGAACCCGGAAGTCCGAGGTTTGTGATAGAGAACTTCAGGGAACTTTCAGTCCCCCCGTTCTCCCTATCAATGCCAGCGATCACACATGTATCCCCTATCCTGTGGATAGGGGATACATGTATTTTGTTAATGGCAGAGCGGGGAGATACTTCCCTGCTCTGCCGTAGTATTCAGTGGCGTCCCGCTGTAGCAGCCATAGCGGCTGCTAGCGGAGGCTGCGGCCATGGTGGGGGCCCGTGCCGGCGGGCGACACGGGCCCCCTCGTGCCGCGGGCCCTGTAGCAGCTGCTACGGCTGCTACAGCGGTAGTTACGCCACTAGATGGATGGATGGATGGATGGATAGATAGATACAGTGAAGGAAATAAGTATTTGATCCCTTGCTTATTTTGTAAGTTTGCCCACTGTCAAAGACATGAACAGTCTAGAATTTTTAGGCTAGGTTAATTTTACCAGTGAGAGATAGATTATATATAAAAAAAAAAAAGAAAATCACATTGTTAAAATGATATATATTTATTTGCATTGTGCACAGAGAAATAAGTATTTGATGCCTTTGGCAAACAAGACTTAATACTTGGTGGCAAAACCCTTGTTGGCAAGCACAGCAGTCAGACGTTTTTAGTAGTTGATGGTGAGGTTTGCACACATGTTAGATGGAATTTTGGCCCACTCCTCTTTGCAGATCATCTGTAAATCATTAAGATTTCGAGGCTGTCGCTTGGCAACTCGGATCTTCAGCTCCCTCCATAAGTTTTCGATGGGATTAAGGTCTGGAGACTGGCTAGGCCACTCCATGACCTTAATGTGCTTCTTTTTGAGCCACTCCTTTGTTGCCTTGGCTGTATGTTTCGGGTCATTGTCGTGCTGGAAGACCCAGCCACGAGCCATTTTTAATGTCCTGGTGGAGGGAAGGAGGTTGTCACTCAGGATTTGACGGTACATGGCTCCATCCATTCTCCCATTGATGCGGTGAAGTAGTCCTGTGCCCTTAGCAGAGAAACACCCCCAAAACATAATTTTTCCACCTCCTTGCTTGACAGTGGGGACGGTGTTCTTTGGGTCATAGGCAGCATTTCTCTTCCTCCAAACACGGCGAGTTGAGTTAATGCCAAAGAGCTCAATTTTAGTCTCATCTGACCACAGCACCTTCTCCCAATCACTCTCAGAATCATCCAGATGTTCATTTGCAAACTTCAGACGGGCCTGTACATGTGCCTTCTTGAGCAGGGGGACCTTTCGGGCACTGCAGGATTTTAATCCATTACGGCGTAATGTGTTACCAATGGTTTTCTTGGTGACTGTGGTCCCAGCTGCCTTGAGATCATTAACAAGTTCCCCCCGTGTAGTTTTCGGCTGAGCTCTCACCTTCCTCAGGATCAAGGATACCCCACGAGGTGAGATTTTGCATGGAGCCCCAGATCGATGTCGATTGACAGTCATTTTGTATGTCTTCCATTTTCTTAGTATTGCACCAACAGTTGTCTCCTTCTCACCCAGCGTCTTACTTATGGTTTTGTAGCCCATTCCAGCCTTGTGCAGGTCTATGATCTTGTCCCTGACATCCTTAGAAAGCTCTTTGATCTTGCCCATGTTGTAGAGGTTAGAGTCAGACTGATTCATTGAGTCTGTGGACAGGAGTCTTTTATACAGGTGACCATGTAAGAGCTGTCTATAATGCAGGCACCAAGTTGATTTGGAGCGTGTAACTGATCTGGAGGAGGCTGAACTCTTAATGGTTGGTAGGGGATCAAATACTTATTTCTCTGTGCACAATGCAAATAAATATATATAATTTTGACTATGTGATTTTCTTTATTTTTTTTATATATAATCTATCTCTCACTGGTAAAATTAACCTAGCCTAAAAATTCTAGACTGTTCATGACTTTGACAGTGGGCAAACGTACAAAATCAGCAAGGGATCAAATACTTATTTCCTCCACTGTAGATAGATAGATAGATAGATAGATAGATAGATAGATAGATAGATAGATAGATAGATAGATAGATAGATAGATAGATAGATAGACATCACTAACAATGAAAAGACCTCAAACCCCACACACCTCACTACACCCAGGAGAAAAACCCCTTTACCCAAGGTCAGACCAACAGAGGCAAAAGCCATGGAGGAAACCCCCTGCTTCACACAGAGACATGCAGGGGAGAGACATGGAGGAAACCCCCTGCCTCACACAGAGACACGCAGAGCAGAGACATGGAGGTAACCCCCTGCCTCACACAGAGACGAGCAGAGACATGGAGGAAACCCCCTGCCTCACACAGAGACACGCAGAGCAGAGACATGGAGGAGATAAAGACCCTGCTCAGCACTCTATGTAGAAAACTAATGTGACTGTACAACACGAGAACATCTACAACACATCCAGCAGTCACATCTCCAGCCCGTCCTACACAGTGCCGCTCATTACAAGGTATATGGACACACAATGACGTCCTTTATAATTAGCAGCTGGAATATTCAAGGCCTCAACGCCTCAGCCTTTGGATGCAAAACTAACGATCCCAGACTTCAACCAGAGACTGAAAAATATTGATATACAAATCCTCCTGGAAACATGGACTAGGACAGAGAATGAGTCCCTGGTGCCCACTGGATACAGGGAAATCTCTGTCCCCGCCCTGAAAAATAAAAACATCAAGCAGGGCCGGTGTTCAGGAGGAATATTAGTCTGGTACAAAGAGGAGCTCCATGAGCAGATCAAAGCCGTGAAGCGAGGAGACAGCCACATCTGGATAAGAATAGGCAGCTCCATCCTCACCTCTCAGTCTGACATATACCTCTGCGCAACGTACATCGCACCGCCAGAGTCCCCGTACTCCAACCCAGACAGCTTTGAGATTATACAAAGGGAAGCCGCCCATTTCCAGACCCTGGGCAGCATTCTCATCTACGGACTCCTCAATGCAAGAACGGGGAGAGATAAAGACTACCTGACCAATGATGGAAACATCTTGATCTTTGGAGCAGAGGCCGACTGTCATAACTACCTACAGAAAGAGAAAAACAGCTATGACAGCACCGTCAACAAAAGTGGGAAAAAACTACTGAATCTATGTCGAAGCTTAGGTCTCCACATACTGAATGGCCGCACCAAGGGAGACTCTTTAGGAAGGTATACACTAAACTCCCATGTAGGCAGCATTGTAGTAGACTATGCCATCACGGACATGGACCCTGCCAACATTGGCGCTCATAGTCACTCCACAAACGCACCTGTCAGATCACAACCAATTACTTCTATACATCAAATCCACAAACAAACCATCTTCACAAAAACCACATCAAACCGGCCTCTTCAACCTGCCGCCATCTTTTAAATGGTCCAAAACGTCAACTATAAAATATAAAGAGACAATCAACAGACTAGAAATGCAGGAGATGCTTCACAACCTCTACAACAAGTTGTATGAGACCAGCCCAGGAGGGGTAAATCAGGCCTTAAATTACCTCAATAATATATTCTATACCATGGCAGAGAAGTCCGACCTGAAAAGATGTGACTACAAGAGGCCACAAGAAATACATCCTAACGGTTGGTTTGACCGTGAGTGCAAAGAAGTACGGAAAACCCTAAGAAATGCCTCAAATAAGAAACACCGAGACCCAAACAACACCGGTCTGAAGGAGGCCTACAGCAACATACAGAGGCAATACAAGACCATCCTCCGAAAGAAAAAACAAAGGCACATCTCCATCAAACTTACCCAACTCCAAGATGCCCTCCATGACAACTCGTTCTGGGAATTATGGAAACACATGGGCAAAAATTGCAAGAAAAACAACCTTCATATTCAAAATGGCAACATCTGGCTCCAATATTTCAAGGACCTCTACAAAGATATCCCGAAAGAAGAACAAAGCCAAGAACAAAAACAAATAATATCAAAATTGAAGGCGATGGAGGAAATACTTAAAGATTCTCAAAACCCCCTGGACGCACCAATAACACTGCAAGAAGTAACAGAGAGAACCGCAGACATAAGGTGTAAAAAATCCAGCGGCCTAGACGGAATTTCACCAGAAATTATAAAACACAGCTCGCCAGAAATACAGGCCGCAATAGTAAAACTATTTAATATGGTGCTGAATGCCGGCTACTTCCCTCAAATCTGGAACCAAGGCCTTATAACACCAATCCACAAGAGTGGGGACAGGTACGACCCAGCCAACTACCGAGTGATATGTGTCAGCAGCAACCTGGGGAAACTGTTCAACACCATCCTGAATAAGAGAATCCTCAGCTTCCTCACCCAGCACAATGTCCTCCACCAAAGCCAAGCTGGGTTCATGCCAAACCACCGCACCACTGACCACATCTACACCCTGCGCAGCCTCATCAAGAGCCACGTCCACAATACAAAGCATGGGAAGATTTACGCCTGTTTTGTGGACTTTAAGAAGGCCTTCGACTCAGTGTGGCACCCGGGCCTATTCCTGAAACTGCTGGAGAGCGGAATAGGAGGTAAAACCTATGACGTCATCAGAAGCTCCTACACAGAGAACAGATGCAGCGTGAAGGTGAACGGGAGAAGAACGGCTGATTTCCAGCAGAGCCGAGGAGTCAGACAGGGCTGCAGCCTCAGCCCAACGCTCTTCAACATCTACATCAATGAACTGGCCACAGCTCTGGAATCCTCCTCAGCACCAGGTCTCACCCTCCATGACACCCAGGTGACATTTCTGTTGTATGCAGATGACCTTCTGTTGCTATCGCCAACCGAGAAAGGTCTCCAAGACAACCTGCAAATCCTTGAAAAATTCAGCTCCACGTGGGCACTACCCATCAATGCAAAGAAAACCAACATCATGGTGTTCCAGAAGAGAAACTCAAAGTCCCCCAGGAACCCGACCTTCACACTAAATAACGCCACACTCACAGCGACCGACAGGTACACTTACCTGGGCCTAGAAATCAACCAATCAGGAAGCTTTAAACAAGCCATCGAGATTCTGAAAGACAAGGCGTGCAAAACCTTCTATGCCATCAGAAGAAAACTCTATCACCTCAAACCACCAGTAACGGTCTGGCTGAAAATCTTTGACTCCATCATCTCCCCAATCCTCCTGTATGCCAGTGAAGTCTGGGGTCCGGACACATACCCAAACTGGTCAAGGTGGGATTCCAGCCCAACAGAAATTTTCCACCTAGAATTCTGTAAACACCTTCTCCAAGTCCATCGGAGCACCACAAATAGTGCCTGTCGGGCAGAACTGGGCTGATTCCCACTACACCTCACAATCCAGAAGAGGGCGCTATCATTCTGGGCCCATCTACACAGCAGCAGGCAAAGTTCCTATCACCATAAAGCCTTGCTACACCAAGGGGTCGCAGGTAAACCAGGCCCCCCAGAACATCTCACCCTGACCCGGCCTGAAGAAAATGTCACTCAGCGCGGCCTCACAAAAGCCGAAATCAAGGAGACAATAAACAAAGGCCAAGAGGAGTATATCAGTGACTGGAGGAACGATATAAATACATCCCAGAAACTGACAATATACCGGAGTCTACAGCGGGAATATAAACTGGCGCCATATCTGGAGAAACTGCCAAACCCCAGAGACAGACAGATCCTGAGCCGCTACAGACTGAGCGCCCACAACCTGCTCATCGAATCCGATCGCCACAGACAGACGTACAAGCCCAGGGAGAGCCGACTGTGCCAACAGTGCCACTAGGAGGCCGTGGAGGATGAGGCCCACTTCCTGCTGCACTGGTTCAAATACTCAGCAGTGAGGGACACTCACTTCAGGAGACTCTCTGATCTCTTACCGGACTTCAGCTCCATGGAAGAGGAAGAGAAACTCTACATCCTGCTGGGTGAAGAGGAAACCACAGTGGGCACAGCGGCACAATATGTCACTGCATGCCATAGACTGAGAGAGACATGATATGCCATGGACTTGTATAAGCCCGACCCTAGATGTGTCCCTATCCCCCAATCCCTCAGTCCCTATCCCTCATTCCCTTACTTCTTACTTGCTTTGGCAATGCTAATATGTATTTGGTCCTGCCAATAAAGCTTCTTTGAATTGAATTGATAGATGAATAGATAGATAGATAGATATAATATGTGACTCCAGCGGCCGGTACATTATATATATATTAGGATTGTACACAGATATTATCCAGTCTTATTTGTTTTGGCTTCTGTACTTTACAATTATCCCTAATAAGTGGCGTTCTGCCAAGGAGTTATCCCTGTGTGGCACCTGCCCCTTACATGCCCACTCCCTGCCCGCTGGCAATGTCCTAATTATTTAATAGACGGAGCATTATGTTGGCTCAGCCTTTTACAACAATCACTTACACGCTTCTGATCTGCCCCATCACATCACACCCGGGGTCCTCATTACATTGTTTTTTACATGTTTTTGGTACAATGTTTATATTAGGCCTCATGTAGACGACTGTAGCCATGTGCACGGCCGCGATTTTCGGGTCGGCCACGGAGTGACAGCTGCGAGCCGCCCGCATATCGCGGGCCGTGAACATGGCCGCGGCCATTATTTTTAAAGAGCCCAGACCGCAGAACAGGCCGTAATAAGGCTTGCCCGTTCTCTCTGCTTTCCTTAGGCCCCATGCACACGAACGTGCTTTTGCGGCCGCAGTTCCCCTGAAAATCCACGGGAGAATTGCGGCCCTATTCATTGCTATGGGGCCATGCACACAACCATAGTTTCCACGGTCCGTACATGGCCCAGGAGCCTGGACCGCAGAAAGAACGGGCATGTCTTATTACGGCCGTCTTCTGCGGTCCAGGCTCATAGAAAATAATGGTCGTGGCCATGTGCACGGCCGCGATTTGCGGGCGGCTCGAGGCCTTATGTTTTTGTCTGTTTCTGGAAAAGCTGGGTGAGAACGACCGCCTCCAAAAGGGTTGTTACCCAACTTGCCTAGACCCCTGAAGGGTAAACCTACCTAATAATGCAGCAGTATAACAGCAGGGGCAGGGTCACTGTATAATTAGGCAGACTTGTCATTCAGGAGACTGGGAAAGCTGGGTGACAACCAGTACAGCTGCCATTACAGCGCACATAGGACTCGTCACCCAGATTTATTATGTTCCTGAATGGTAAATCTCTCTGATCGGCAGCACAAATGTTTCTGTAAGAATTTATGGGGCCTCATAGCAAAGAGAAAAACAGCGCCCCCTTCTGATGCTGGATGAGACCATGACACCCCTGACCACTTAGCACAGAGGGTCTCGCTGCTTATTTGCCGTCATCCGACTTCCATTATCATTTACAATAAAATGATAGAAATAAACCAAACACTGGAATGATAAAGAGATGGAAACCCCGAGATCTGATCACCCCAAATAACCTGCTCAGGAAGGGGTTAAACTGCAACGCCCATTAAACAACTGTGATTTCAGATATCAGATCCTTCATGGCACATTGATAGTTAATAATATGTCAAATTATAAAAGAAATGTCCTGATACAGGATAGAAAATGATATAACCTCTAATCCCAATCCCAATATTAAGAGAAATATAACCCGTCCCTGCAGATTATCTCCACAGCTTCATGTTATAAGCAGAATTATAGCAAACATATCATAAATGCAGTCTCGTGAAATAAGAGTCATGTCCCTTTAAATTTACTGTTAAATACATCACTGAGCAGCAGCCAATGGGATCGCTGGATTTGAAACAACAACCGCTCAGTGGTCCTCAGTGTGTTACAGGACAACGGCGAGTGAAGTTGGACGTCAATGAGTTCCCCCATAATGTGATATAACTGACCCCCATTTATCTCATCTCCCATGATGCTTCATTCATGTTATTAGGAATTTATCATTTACCCCAAATCCCGGATTGTCTGTGAGTTTCCAGACATAGGGGAGATCTCCTGACACAGCAGACTAGGCCCCCACAAAGTGTGCTGGAAACCACCACGAGGGGGAGCTGTCACATTGTATTTATATTACCCCCAATAACTTCTATATAACCTGTATAAAAATGGAAATTGTGAGCTCCCCCTAGTGGTGGCCGCAGGCAGCCAGCATTTTATCATTTATTCTATGGCTGTGTGATGGGAAGCGTCTGCTGGAACTGGTTATATAGGACCCTCTGCTTCCAGTAATGTTTATTAGGGCCCCTCTGCTGCCAGTAATGTTTATTAGGGACTCTCTGCTGCCAGTAATGTTTATTAGGGACCCTCTGCTGCCAGTAATGTTTATTAGGGACTCTCTGCTGTCAGTAATGTTTATTAGGGACTCCCTGCTGCCAGTAATGTTTATTAGGGACCCTCTGCTGCCAGTAACGTTTATTAGGGACTCTCTGCTGCCAGTAATGTTTATAAGGGACCCTCTGCTGCCAGTAATGTTTATTAGGGACTCTCTGCTGCTAGTAATGTTTATAAGGGACTCTATGCTGCCAGTAATGTTTATTAGGGACTCTCTGCTGCCAGTAATATTTATTAGGGACCCTCTGCTGCCAGTAATATTTATTAGGGACCCTCTCCTGCCAGTAATGTTTATTAGAGACTCTCTGCTGCCAGTAGTAATGTTTATTAGGGTCTCTCTGCTGCCAGTAACGTTTATTAGGGACTCTCTGCTGCCAGTAATGTTTATTTGGGACCCTCTGCTGCCAGTAATGTTTATTAGGGACTCTCTGCTGCCAGTAAAGTTTATAAGGGGCTCTCTGCTGCCAGTAATGTTTATTAGGGACTCTCTGCTGCCAATAATATTTATTAGGGACTCTCTTCTGCCAGTAATGTTTATTATGGACTCTCTGCTGTCAGTAATGTTTATTAGGGACCCTCTGCTGCCAGTAATGTTTATTAGGGACTTTCTGCTGCCAGTAATGTTTATTAGGGACTCTCTGCTGCCAGTAATGTTTATTAGGGACTCTCTGCTACCAGTAATGTTTATTAGGGACTCTCTGCTGCCAGTAATGTTTATGAGGGACTCTCTGCTACCAGTAATGTTTATTAGGGACGCTCTGCTGCCAGTAATGTTTATTATGTACTCTCTGCTGCCAGTAATGTTTATTAGGGACTCTCTGCTTCCAGTAATATTTATTAGGGACCCTCTGCTGCCAGTAATATTTATTAGGGACCCTCTGCTGCCAGTAATATTTATTAGAGACCCTCTGCTGTCAGTAATGTTTAATAGGGACCCTCTGCTGCCAGTAATGTTTATTAGGGACTCTATGCTGCCAGTAATGTTTATTAGGGACTCTCTGCTGTCAGTAAAGTTTATTAGGGACGCTCTGCTGCCAGTAATGTTTATTAGGGACTCTCTGCTACCAGAAATGTTTATTAGGGACTCTCTGCTGCCAGTAATGTTTATTAGGGACTCTCTGCTGCCAGTAATATTTATTAGGGACTCTGCTGCCAGTAATGTTTATTAAGGACTCTCTGCTGTCAGTAAAGTTTATTAGGGACGCTCTGCTGCCAGTAATGTTTATTAGGGACTCTCTGCTACCAGAAATGTTTATTAGGGACTCTCTGCTGCCAGTAATGTTTATTAGGGACTCTCTGCTGCCAGTAATATTTATTAGGGACTCTGCTGCCAGTAATGTTTATTAAGGACTCTCTGCTGTCAGTAAAGTTTATTAGGGACGCTCTGCTGCCAGTAATGTTTATTAGGGACTCTCTGCTACCAGAAATGTTTATTAGGGACTCTCTGCTGCCAGTAATGTTTATTAGGGACTCTCTGCTGCCAGTAATATTTATTAGGGACTCTCTGCTGTCAGTAAAGTTTATTAGGGACGCTCTGCTGCCAGTAATGTTTATTAGGGACTCTCTGCTACCAGAAATGTTTATTAGGGACTCTCTGCTGCCAGTAATGTTTATTAGGGACTCTCTGCTGCCAGTAATATTTATTAGGGACTCTGCTGCCAGTAATGTTTATTAAGGACTCTCTGCTGCCAGTAATGTTTATTAGGGATTCTCTGCTGCCAGTAATATTTATTAGGGGCTCTCTGCTGCCAGTAATGTTTATTAGGGATTCTCTGCTGCCAGTAATGTTTATTAGGGACTCTCTGCTGCCAGTAATGTTTCTTAGGGACTCTCTTCTGCCAGTTGTAATGTTTATTAGGGACACTCTGCTGGCATTATGTGGGGGCATTGCTGGCATTATTTTTAATGAGGGCGGTCTGCTGGAACTGTTTATAGGGTCACTCTTATGACGCTGTAAATGGGGACTCTTTGGTTGATGTTTTGGGGTGTATTCTGTACTTGTGAATGGAATTAACATAGACAAAATATTATACATATATCTTTATAGGGCAGCAATGAAATCCCATATAGCATATGTATTTGTGTCCAGTATTACCTATATTCCTCCTCCTATACGGCTACAAATACCAGTACAGGCCACACTCCAATGTATTATCACTGTCTGTATATATATATATATATATATATATATATATATATATATATATATATATATATATATATATGAGAGTACAAAGCCCAAAATACAGTAAAATCCACCGTGGAGAATGTTACATGAAGATTTCCAGAGATAAATGTTCTATAATGTCAAGATGTAAGAAATAAACAGCGCAGAAAACGATGATCGCACATGATAAAGAGATTCTCCCACCTGAAACATTTCTCACCTATACACCGGAGGGGCCATACATGTTTAATCACTGCCGGGACCCCCACGATCAATAGTACTGGGTCCCCAGTATCCGTTTCTCCAGAGGCATATTGTGAAACTCCTGGGGCCCAGTGTGATATTTATAACAGGGCCCCCATCTACTATGTGATGTTTGTCATACTGGTGTCTTCTTATTCAGCCTCTGGTCCCCTCAGGTATCAGGGTCTGGGTACTACTGCTACCTCTGCACCCCTATAGCTACGCCCCTGCTCTCCTCCACAACCGGACGACCGCAGTGTGGAGGAGATTGTAAGAAGAGATGCAGCCGCACACTGACACCTCATACAAGATCTATGGGAGCTATAGGACCGCCAAGCGCTGTACTGCCCAGATTATGGCGCTGCGCGGTCTGTACTTGTGCACTGCTATTCCTTATGGGTCATAGATCATGTGACCTGAGGCACCAATCACAGGCCACAAACTTGAAGGTATCGTATGAAATTGGCGTCCCAAACAATTAATTATTCAACTCAGAATTTTGTATCGTTTTAGATTAAAAAAATATATATATATATTTTTGGACATTCACCATTAATACATGTGGAAAGTTGCAGGATTTTGGGTCTTTATCAGATCGGGGAATACATCTCTTTTTTGTGTTTCAGATTGTGATTTGAATTCTACAGTTCAGGACGGGTACAGGATGGCAGCGGGCAGCAGATCTCTGGAGGTCAGTGGCTTCATTGTCTTGTTTTTTCCTTCCCTGTGATGGACATGTAGCAGGAGACTTGGATCCAGCAGGAGAGGTCCATGTGGCCGGCTGTCCACTCAGACAAGTAGCGGCTTATTGAGTAAGAGCCCCGGACAGGTAACAAGTCCACAAATCACCGGCTGCTCATTTGTAAAACTGACCCCTTGTCCTACTGTCCATTCCTGAGGAGGGATAAGAGGTCACTGACTGGATTCTCTTCTCTTTAGGACATCTATCGGCAGCAGGAATCCGCTTTTGGACTTAGACCCTTCATAAGTGAGTTTTTTTTAAATAATTAGACTTTACCACAAGAAAGTGATTGATAGATGATCTCAAAATACAGTAAAATTCCTTTGTATCTGATAATCCCGAAAATGTGGTCATTTAGCACAGAACTGTACTATAATGTGGAAGACTGAGCAGAGAGAACCAGTAAGGAAATTGAAGATTGAAACTAAGATTTCTCTACTTTTCTATGCCCGTCCAATAATCCAGAATATTTTAAAATAAAGCACCTTTCATGTCCCATTGATGACAGATTAAAGGAATATTTTTGTTATGTTATGTTATGGTTTATGGTGTCGTTTTATGACTGATCCCATTATCTGGTTGTTTTCTCTCTTCAGCTTACCCCAGCACCACGGAGGAGAGAGTTCTACAGCGCCTGATCTACTGCACGAAATTCTTACCATCCCCAATCTTCAAGATGGAGGTCAGTGATCATACTGGTTATTATGGTCTCTCTATAACAGATTTATCCATGTTCTTTCTATAGATGGAAAAATGTTATTGGAACGTTTCAATAGACAATTGATTGAATATTTTATCTTCTTAGCGCCTCATGCCAACGAACCGCGAAGCTCAGAGGAAATATCTGCCATGGCCGTGGGATGAAGAAGAGCCCAAACCTACATCAAGCCATCTGTGTGAGGATCTGAAGGAAGAAGAGGTCAAGAAGGAGGAAGGAGAGGCAGAAGAGCGCGAGGAGGAACAAGTGCAAGAAGACAAAGAGGAGGAAGACAAAGAGGAGGAAGACAAGGAGGAGGAAGACAAGGAGGAGGAAGACAAGGAGGAGGAAGACAAGGAGGAGGAAGACAAGGAGGAGGAAGACAAGGAGGAGGAAGACAAGGAGGAGGAAGACAAGGAGGAGGAAGACAATGAAGTGGAAGACATGGAGGAGGAAGACAAGGAGGAGGTAGACAATGAAGTGGAAGACATGGAGGTTGATGAGAAATCAGACAACGAGGATGAGGAAGAAGAGAGTGTGGTTGAAGAGAAAGAGGAGGAAGAGAAAACGGTTAAAGAGCAAGAAGAAACCAAGGAAGAAGTCAGCATGGCGATGAGAAGAATTCAGTGTCAGACAGGAAGAAGAAAGAAAATCCGCCAGCATTCCTTCCTCCGTGATATGATGAAGAACATCAGAGGGAAGAGGAACATCATCTGGACCATCCTCCTCAGACCAATGAGAAGATGAAGACTTGTATGGAAACATCTTAACTGTTATTACATCAACAGCAACGACAGTAATATTAATAATATGATAATAATAATAATATTAATAATTGTTAGATTAAAAAGGTCAGTCATATTAATATTGGTAGCAAGAGTGCAGTAATATTAGAAATAGTATACTAATAAGAGAGTAATAACATAAATAATTATATAATAATAGCAGCAGCTTTGATCCAGGGTTCTCGGACTGATCGCCTTTTCCCGGGGTCAAGAAGGAATTTTCCCCCTGTGGCATGAATTGGCTCAAATTGTCCAGGGTTTTTCGCCTTCTTCTGGATCAACAGCTTTAGGAATAGGGATATAATAAATATAAATAAGAAAATAACAATAAAAATGTTAGTAATATTAGTAGTTATATAGTAGTAATAAGATGATATAAAAAATAGAATAATCTCAATAAACTAATAATTATAGTATAGTCTTATTAAAAAATGTGTAATGGAAATATCACTATAATAATAATAGTAATAATAATAATAATAATAATCTAATAATAACAAATTAATATAATAATAACATATTTAGGGAAATTAACTATAAAATAAAGTAAACTATAATATTTAGCAGCGAGTTTGATCCAGGGTCCTCGGACTGATCGCCTTTTGCCGGGGTCAAGAAGGAATTTTCCCCCTGTGGCACGAATTGGCTGAATGTGTCCATGGTTTTCGCCTTCTTCTGGATCAACAGCTTTAGGAATAGGGACTTAGATATTAGTGATAGCAATAGTAGTATCATTATATTATTATTAACAACACCAAAGTAATACTAACAATATAATAATTTAATTTCATTATAATTTAGGTTAATTAACTGTAATAATTAGTAAACTGTAATAGGAATTAGCAGCTTTGATCCAGGGTTCTCGGACTGATCGCCTTTTCCCGGGGTCAAGAAGGAATTTTCCCCTTGTGACATGAATTGGCTCAAATTGTCCAGGGTTTTTCGCCTTCTTCTGGATCAACAGCTTTAGGAATAGGGATCTCATAGAGTTAAGGTAATAATGATAGCAGTAATATAATCCTAGTAATATTATATTAATAGTTATAGGGTAATAATGGTAGGAAATAAATAAAAATTTATAAACATAACTTTGAGTCTTCTCCTTTTTTTTCTCTTGGAAAGTGCTGATTCTTCTTGCTGGCAGGGAGTCTTAAAGGCAATGTTACCTGGGAAAATGTATACAAAATACCGGTACTCCAGAAGGAGGAAAACTGTCTGTCTAGTGCCACCTATAGGTGACTATTCTGTAACCTAATGCCCGAAACTTTCTAGAGACTTGAAACAAGATTTGGGTTAATAGCCAAACTAGAGATACCCTATTTTAGACAGCACAATTGTGTGAGATTCCTTTAATGCAGATCTGGGAAGGTACTGATTCTCCTTGGTTAGACATTGACTTACTGGGTAGTCACCTATAGGTGGTTCTATAGAGACAGCTTGCTCTTTTCCCCCCCCCCCGTAATGAATAAAGAAAAGTTACCTGTGGTAGGCTAGCAATAGGTTGGGGACAGATGTTAGATAGCATAGCTGCGAGATCAGACTACATAGGGTTTACTTGTAGTCTGTTACCATGGAGACACAGGCCTGACATAAAACAACATTTTTAATCAGGACTATTTGCAAATTTGCTTCACTTTACATTTTAGATGCTTTGGGACAATACAAAAAATGATGGTGAAGGTGTACATAGCCTTTAAACTCAAAATATCTGCATATTTATTATAATCCTAATATTCATTAGTTCTAGTTTTAGCTTTAAACATTTAATTTTTAGGGCATCAAACTTCTATAAAGAATTATGAAATAAAATATGTTTATAGAGGATGCAGCTTTGTATTTTTTTATACAGAGCTCCATACATATAGTTCTAGAGGTCAATAATGCAATTCTTCAGCCACCACTAAGGTCTTACCATATACAAATGTATACACCTTGTAATGACGGGGGGTAGGGAAACGGACAAGTGAGCCCTAATCTACCCGCCACTCTGTCCCTGCCTACTTGCAACGACCCACCCTAGGCGACGGGGTACAACTGGGCGACGGTCCCTGCACTCAGTAAGTGCACGACAAACATACAAGGAAATACAAGCAAGGGAAAGTGGCAGTTGCCCACGGCAACACCGTGAGCAACCAGGGTGGTGAACGAGCCGAGTCAAGCCAGGAGTGTGCGAGGTACCAAACGAAGAGCAGAAGAATAGTCAGTAAGCCAGGGTCTGTATGGAGCAGGATCAAAATAGAAGGAGCTGTAGCTGGGCCAGGAAACCACACGAAAAGAGTTACAAGCACCGAGGGACAGGAAGGGCAGGCTTAAATAGACCGAGGGCGGGAGCTAGCTGAGTCTGGCCAGGTTGCGATAGGCTCTCCCACTCCTAAGCCTGCCAGCCTGAGTGGTGGAAGCTGGAGTCAGTCTCAGGGATGTAGATTCAGGTGCTGACTGATTAATTATGGGAGTTAACCCCGAAGCTGTGCCTGGCAGATCCTTTACACACCTCCATATAAATAAGTGCAAAATGTGCTCCCTCTAGTGGTGACTTTAGGCAGCTAGAATTTAATTACGTTAAAGGGGTTGTCCACTACCGGACAACTGATGACCTATCCACCGGATAGGTCATCAGTATATGATCTGTGGGGGTCTGACACCTGGGCCCCGGACCGATCAGCTGCTCAGTCTGCCTGCAGGCATCAGATGTCATTGCACAGTATGCAATGTACGGGGCTGGAAGCAGTTGGCTCCATACATTGCATAGGGGCCGAGCTGCAGCTCTGCTCCTATTCACTTGAATCGGCCGCTATTTCGTGACCGGAGCCATCTGCTTCCGGCATGGACGTCCGGTGCCCGCAGGCAGTCGGAGCAGCTGATCGGTGCGGGGTCTGGGTGTCAGACCCCCACAGATCATATACTGATGACCTATCCATTGGATAGGCTGTCTGGTAGTGGACAACCACTTTAAGGGTAATTCAACAAAACAGCCCCCTTTGTAAATATATCCCATGGATATCCAGCTGCTAAAACTACCCACGGTCATCTGCAGTCAGTACATGAGTCAGTATAACTAGAGGTACAATTTAAAGGGGCTTTAAAGTGGCCTGATTTGGGTCTGCAATAAATTAGCGGACCACCCAGGGTTACAGTCAATAGAAGGTTCCTTTAGTAAACTCTGCAGAAAAAAAAGAAGTAAATTTGTATGGGATATAGAAGCCTGTAGATGCAAAATGCCTGGGGCCTTAAGCCTTCTCTTTAATAATCTTTTCCAACAAAGTTGGAAGCTACAATTATCATAAATGTCTTGTGTGCTGAAGGATTAAGATTTCCTTTCACAGAAACGAAGAGGCCGATACCTGAAAAACATCCCCATAGCATTATCCTCTTCCACCAAACATTACATCTGGCACAATGCAGACAGGCGGGTAACGTTCTCCTGGCATTAACCAAACCCAGACTCGTCCATCAGACTCCAGATAGAGAATCGTGATCCATCACTCCACAGAACACGTTTCCACCGCTCCAGAGTCCAGTGGCGGCGGCTTTACACCACTCCATCTGACGCTTGGCATGTGCTTGGTGATGTAAGACTGGCATACAGCTGCTCGGCCCCCGTGCCATGAAGCTCCCGGGGCAGTTTTTGTGTGGATATTAATGCCAGAGGAGGTTTGGAGCTCTGCAGTTATTGAGTCATCAGAGCGTTGGTGACTTTTATGCACTATGTGCCTCAGCCCTCGGCTCTGTAACTTTACGTGGTCCCCACTTCGTGGCTGAGTTGCTGTGGTTCCTATACGCTTCCACTTTACAATAGTATCGCTCCCAGGTGATGGTGGAATAACTTGGACGGATGAAATTTCATGAACTGACTCGTTACATCGGTGACATCCTATTACAGGACCGCGCAGGGATTCAGTGATGTCTTTACAACGACCCGTTCTATCACAAATGGCTGTAAAGGCGACTCCATGGCGAGTGCTGGATTTTATACACTTGTAGCAATGGGACCGACTTAAATTTAATTAATAAGAGGTGTGTCCCAATACTTTTGTCCATATAGTGTATCTTACGTCTTGCTGCCAGATACTACAGGACGCCTTCAGATGTCTTTTTGGTGTCCATGCATGACATGCTTTGACAGTATGAGATTAACTACACAATATTAGGCAGGTGGTTTTAATGTTCTGGCTGATCGGCGTCTGACCCCACATGGAGCTGTTATATGAAGGTCTGAAAAGCCCTATATCATATGTAAGGATTCATGTAGTCAATAGAAAAAGGTTTGGTTTCACCGCATCTCATTCTAGATCAATATGGTAAAAGCAGATATCCAGTTGTGATCTTAAAAATAACCTGAGTGACTACCTAGGGGTAATACCCACCTGCTATATATAGATATGTTATTTATATGTCCTATTTCAGGCCGTAATAATGGCACGGGCAGGCCCATAGAAGCCTATGGGGCTTCCGTAAATACTGGTGACTACGTGTGTGCACCTGTAATTACGGGAGCGTTGCTAGGCGACGTCAGGGGATAGTCACTGTCCAGGGTGCTGAAAGAGTTAAACGATCGGCAGTAACTCTTTCAGCACCCTGGACAGTGAATTCCGATCACAATATAGATCAACATGTAAAAAAAATAGAAGCTCATACTTACCCAGAACTCCCTGCTTCTTCCTCCAGTACGGCCTCCCTGGATGTAAAAAAATACGTTCGTGTGCATGAGGCCTTACCCTGTTCCAGCAGCGGGTCGCCAGTGGCAGCCGTGGCTCTAGCCACAGGCTGCATCAAGTTACCTTGCAAACTGAATGATTTCTCCCCCCTCCGGCGATGCCTCCTGCTGGCAGTTCTGGCGGGCCATGGCAACCGAACCCTCCTAGATGACATCACTCTGGTAGCTTATTTAAAGCGGACTCTAGCCTCAAAGCCTTGTCTTTTTTTTAACGTATATCCTTTGCTATTGACTCTGATGCTGACCTTGGCCTTCCGGATTTCGCTTCTGTGTCATCCCTTGGATTTGTTACCTGGTACCGGTTATTCTCTTCCTGATTTTAACCTTTGGCCTGTACTCTAACTATGTCTCTGTCTCATTCTCTGGTTGTCGCATTCTGACCGCTATCCTGGTGATGACCCCTGGCTATGACCCCTTCCTAAATAGGCTAAAGTTGTATCATTGCTCCTGCCACCAATCCGTGACTATTCTCGGTATCGCAAACTGGGATCCCGACCATGAAGGTCTATATCTCCTTGTGGGGGTTAAGCGTGTAGGAACAGGAAGATTCTTTGGACTCTGCACCCTAGTTTTGCCATGTCCAAACTGATTAGAGGATCCACTTCTCCGGGGAGAAACATAGCAGTTTACAGATAATGCAGAGGCGTAGCTAGGTTCTCCAGCACCCGGGGCAAAGATTCAGTTTGGCGCCCCCCCCCCCCCCACCAGCCTCTTTCCCGACATCTCCTTCCCCCTCACCGTGTTTGTTTTCTCTACCAATCGACGTGTCATTTATTTTTATGTAACGCGAGCATAAAAACATTTGTACATTTTGCAAGCAATATGGTTCTATACACAACACCAGAACCAAGCTCACTACATATATACAACACCAGCACAAATACAGCTCAATTTAGTGCAACTCCTGCCGTATAGGTGTGTACGGCGTAAAACTACAGCTCCCAGCATGGCCCGAACAATGATAAGGATATGCTGGGAGATGCCGTTTCACAAAAAATAAATCCTATCATAATCATACCACCCATCATCTCGCTGCAGATCATACAGTGACTACAGTGCTGATTAGAGGCAGAATAAACATTTACATTAAGTGACTCACCGGTGACGTCTCAGATTCTAGTTCTTTTACTCCATCTGGTCCAGACCTCTATGGTGGCTTCTCCCGGTCACAGCCCATTTCTGCAGTTTGCCGCTCACATGTCTTCAGCTTCTCACTTTTCCAACATTTCTGCACCTATAAATAAATATAAATGTTAAGGATCTGCCAGGCACAGCTTCTGTATCCACGCCCATAGGTAATCAGTCTGCACCTGCTTCTATGTCTGTGAGACTGACTCCATCTTCCACCACTCAGGATGGCAGGCTTAGGAGTGGGAGAGCCTATCACAGCCTGGCCAGACGGAGCTAGCTCCCGCCCTCTGTCTATTTATACCTGCCTTTCCTGTTCCTCCTTGCTTGTGATTCTTCTCTGTTGGTTTCCTGGCCCTGCTGCAGCTTCTTGAACTACTTGTCCCTGCTTCGTATTGACCCTGGCTTACTGACTACTCTTCTGCTCTGCGTTTGGTACCTCGTACACTCCTGGTTTGACTCGGCTTGTTCACTACTCTCCTGCTCTGCGTTTGGCACCTCGTACTCTCCTGGTTTGACTCGGCTCGTTTACTACTCTTGTTGCTCACGGTGTTGCCGTGGGCAACTGCCCCGTTTCCCTTTATTCAGTGTTTCCTTGTCTGGTTGTCTGTCGTGCACTTACTGAGGGTAGGGACCGTCGCCCAATTGTACCCCGTCGCCTAGGGCGGGTCGTTGCAAGTAGGCAGGGACTGAGTGGCGGGTAGACTAGGGTTCACTTGTCTGTTTCCCTATCCCTGTCATTACAATAAAGTTATCATTATACCACACACTACGCCCCTAAATATAATAGCGCCATACACTGCACCTCTAATTATAATAGCACCATACACCGTGTCACACACACACACACACACACACACACACACTGTGCCCCCTGTAGATAGTGCCTGCCATAGAGCCCCCTGTAGATAGTGCCTGCCATAGAGCCCCTGTAGATAGTGCCCCCATATAGACCACCCCTGTATATAGTGTCCCACAAATAACTCCCCCTATAGTGCACTACAGATAGCCCACCCCTGTATATAGCCCCCTGTAGATATAGCCCACCCCTGTATTTAGTACTCTACAGATAGCCCAACCATGTATGTAGCCCCCCTGTAGATATAGCCCACCCCTGTATATAGTGCTCCACATATAGTCCACCCCTGTAAATAGTGCTTCACAGATAGCCCACCCCTGTATATAGCCCCCCTTTTACATATAGTGCTCCACTAGATAGTCCACCCCTGTATATAGTGCTCCACAGATAGCCCACCCTTGTATATAGTATATACAGTAGTGGGCTATCTGTGGAGCACTATATACAGGGGTGGACTATATGTACAAGGGGGCTATATACAGGGGTGGGCTTTCTGTGGACCACTATAGGGGGAGCTATTTGTGGGATACTATATACAGGGGTGGGCTATATCTACTGGGGGACTATATCTACAGGGGTGGGCTATCTACAGGGGGACCATATCTACAGGGGGACCATATCTACAGGGCTGGGATATACACAGGGGTGGGCTATATCTACAGGGGTGGGCTATATCTACAGGGGTGGGATATATCTACAGGGGTGGGCTGTAGTCCCCCTGTATATTGCTCACCCCCTGTAGATATAGTCCACCTGTATATAGCCCACCCCCTGTAGATATGGTCCCCCTGTAGATAGCCCACCCCAGTATATAGTTCCCCTGTAGATATAGTCCCCCTGTATATAGCCCACCCCCTGTAGATATAGACCACCTGTATATAGCCCACCCCCTGTAGATATAGTCCCCTTGTATATAGCCCAACCCCTGTAGATAAAGTCCACCTGTATATAGCCCACCCCCTGTAGATATGGTCCCCCTGTAGATAGCCCACCCCAGTATATAGCCCCCCTGTAGATATAGTCCCCCTGTATATAGCCCACCCCCTGTAGATATAGCCCCCCTGTAGATATAGTCCCCCTGTATATAGCTCCCCCTGTATATAGCCCCCCTGTATATAGACACCCCCCCGTAGATAAAGCCCCCCCCCCCTTGTAGATAAAGTCCCCCTTATAGATAAAGCCCCCCCCCCCGCAGATACAGACGCACACTTCTATTACAGTTTAAAAAAATAAAAAATATTCAAACTCACCTTATTCCCGCTCCCACGCCGTCCGGCAGCCATGGAGACCTGCGCTCTTCTGTGCAGGTCTCCAGGGGGTTGAACACAGCGTCTATGAAAGGCGCTGATTGGCTGGGCAGGATGACTTTCCCTGTCAGTCAGTCAGCACCCTTCATCGACGGAAGCGCCACTGGTACAAAAGGTACCAGTTGCTTCATTCGTGGAAAGGCGCTGAATGGCCCTTTGATCATGCCCCGGAACGGACAGCGGCGATCAAAGGGTTAAACAGCTGGGGTCGGCGGAATGTTTTCCGATCCCAGTTGTATTCAGTAGGCTGCTCTCTGTTCAGGAGCTGTAAGTTACAGTTCCTGCTTAGAGGATGAGTGCTCACAGGAGCGCTCATCAGCCTCTTCTACAACAGCGCCAAAAGACGTCGCTGTAGATTAAGCACCTGCACTGGTTGCCATCAAAAGACGGTGGGCGGTCATTAAGGGGTTATGGTTAACAAACACTAGGTACTATTTTTGAGAAGACAATTAAAGAGAAACTCCTCTTATTATGGATCTCTGCTGGTTGTGACATCTTCTACTTATAGTGGTGGCATTTTGAAGATACCATATTTTGGTGCCCTCAATTTTAACGAACCAACCTCCTACATCATATCAGCATGGTATCGGTTTTCTATTGTTTGTTAACCTACTGGAAAAATATGAGATATTCTGCTTCTATTCCTTTATCTACGCTTCCCAACCTGGTGTTGTGCCACTCCTAAAAGCTCAGAAACTTGATTATCGTTTTGCGACACACCAAGAAATTTACAGTCACTTTGCATAAATCATAATGGGAATTATTCTAGAATGTCATCATTTACGATGTGGATTTTATTGGGAGTTCTCACAGTACAATTTATATGTGCTTACAATCAGTAGAGTCTATAGTGCCAACTGTATGGAACCGTTCCTGTGGTTATTATGAAGGTGTTTTGTTGCTATTTTGGATTGACTTGTACTGTTTTATGACTACATTTATTGATCGCTGCCTGCCCTGTCCTGTGTGTGTTTACCAGTATTAGCATGAACTCTGCCAGCCCTGACCTTTTGTTACTACTCTTCTGCCTATCAATTATGGTACCACGAGTCAGAAATCCCTATAGGATAGAAGTTAGCTGATGCTTTGAAGACTACTCCGGGGATGCAACCTGGGGATTTCTTTCTGAAAGTTCATATACTCTACGGGGCATGTTTAGGTAAAGATTTAATATTCTCTGAATCAACCCCTGGGTTTAGCTCTAAGGCAAATCTAAAAGAAACATATTCCACTCTCTGTCTACTGTCCCGTCTGTGCTGAAAATCAAAGAGGTTATTGAGGTTCCTGAGTCATGATGGTCATACCAGTTTCCCGATGCCCAAGAGTCAGAGAGTTGCCTTCTAGCTTAAATGATTAAAGGCCCAAGCTTCCTAATCTATCTTCTCTGCGATTTTTTTAAGCTTTCAAATATTGAAAAAATATTATCAAATTTACAGATGGTAATTCACTGTATTTAAACGATATATATTTTGCTCCCACAAATATGAAAAATTGTAAATTCACTGAAGTGATAAATGAGTAAAATGTATAATTTTTATTTCATAGCTATCTAAAAACAGGGGTACAATCACCACTGTGAAAAGCAAATAAATACTCCAAGTCCTAATTCGTTTGCGAACCCTCTATGACTGGGTATATACAGAGATATCAAACATGGAATCAGCGTTTAAACATTGGTGTGACAGTGGTTTAGACCCTAAAACACACCGGAGCCTGCAGTTAACCGCACCTAAATCTCCTGATGTAAAGGATACACAACAATGCCACTGCCCCCTACGCAAAATTCCCTCACTTAACCCGACCCTACGCGTTTCTATACTTATCATCAGGGGTCTGTAGCTTGGTCAGTCTGGCCAGGATGCCAGCGATATTTCTTCAGCAGCAGATATTCTACTGCACAACACGGAAGCATGCACGCATAGATGTCAGCGGCATGCTTCACTACGGGACTCTGAGTTACTATGAACTGGATACTCCTCCCCCTGGCTTCGGCGGCATACTCCAAACCAGCCAATCACACTCGCCCACCACATCCGTGACGCTCAACCATGTGACTCCCGGCCGTCAGCTGACATGCCCGGAAGCAACATCGTAAACCCCACAGAACGTGCAGACTCGATGAGAGGCTGTAGAGGTATCTACTTGCTGCACAAAGCCTTATCCAATTACAGGATAGAGTATATCAATATTAAGTTGGATACATATTGCGGATCAGCTCAGGACCGCAATTGGACTGCCACAATAAGAGCACCTACCCTGGAAATACATATTGTATGAATGGAAAAACGATATCAATGTCAACCACACTTTGGACATTTAAAACCCTCCTGGACTGAATTACCATGCCTGTTACTATTGAATGGTATACTGCAAGTAACTGTGCTTGGACTAGGATAAAATTGCCATACCCCTGCCTAGAGGACCGACAGATCCTGTAGCTCTAAATAAAACAGGTATAATTTGTTTGCTCGTTTAAGCCTTCAGGCTGTACGCAAGCCAGTCTGTAAATCCATTGGGCCTCTTTACGCAGAATGAGGTTATCCCAATCCCCTCCCCGTTTAGGAGGACGTACCAGTTCGATTGCCTGAAATCTCAAACATTCTGCCCTACCTTGATGTTTTGCATGTACATGTTTTGATATGGACGTATCTCTCGAATTTAAAACATCTCCAACATGTTCCCTAATCCGGCGCCGAAACTGCCGCACCGTTTTGCCCACATAATTCAGTGGGCATGGACATGTAATTAAATAGACCACACCAGCCGTTTTGCAGTTAACGAAATCTCGGATGTCATACTCAATCTTAGTGGTGACACTTTTGAATTTTTTCCCACTTTGGATAAAGTCACAGGCTCTACAACTACCGCATCTATGTGTACCCGGTATCTGCCTATCCAACCAAGTGCCTTTTTGTGTTATGGGATCAAAACAGCTCTGCATCACCCTGTCCCTAATGTTTTTACCTCTACGGAACGTCACTGAAGGTCATTGTGTTATCTGATCCACCAGGTCCACGTCAGCACCTAGGATACGCCAGTACCTTTTGAGTATTTCCATGATCTCAGATTGTTTGGAGTCAAAAGTACCTATAAGCCTCGTGACCCTTTCCTCTTTCCGTTGTCTAGGGATTAAAAGACTTTGCCTATCTGCATCCCTCGCTCCCTCATAGGCCTTTCTAATTACCCCCTTAGGGAAGCCTCTCTCCTTCAATCTCTTTGTGAGGTCATATGCCTGTAACTCAAAATCGTCCATCGAACTACAATTACGGCGTACCCTCATAAATTGGCCTCTGGGGATCCCTCGTTGTAGGGGATAAGGGTGACAACTGTTCCATTGAAGGAAACTATTGGTTGCGGTCTCCTTACGATGTACTTTAGTAGGTATTGCGCCTTCCTTAGTTTTTATTATCTTAAGATCTAAAAAAGATAATTCCTGATCACTGATTTCACTTGTGAACCTGAGCCCTAGATCGTTTACATTAAGGGCTGCCAGAAAGTTATTGAATTCCTCCACTGTGGAATTCCAAAGCAACAACACGTCATCAATATATCTAATCCAGATACCTATTGATGAAGTCCATTTAACAAATTTATCCCCAAAGACCACTGTCTCTTCCCAACAGCCAAGAAACAAGTTAGCATAGGTGGGAGCAGTGGGACTCCCCATTGCTGTACCGCGTTGCTGATGAAAGATGCGGTCTTCAAAGATAAATACATTCATTTCTAACACAAAGTGTAGTAATTGCAGAACAAGCTGGTTATGAGCCACATATTGAGTGCCCCTAGATTTTAAAAAATATTCCACTGCTTCACAACCAAGTCTATGTGGAATGGAGGAATATAAGGCCTCTACATCCAAACTGGCCAGAAATGTATTTTGTTCCAATGTGATACCCTCAATTTGTTTTAAAACATCCATGGTATCACGTACATATGATGTGAGACCTAGTACAAACGGACGCAGCACCTGGTCTATATATGTACTCACATTCTGGGTTAGATTGTTAATACCTGATACAATAGGTCTACCACATAGGGGAGGATACCCTTTGTGGATCTTTGGCAGGCTATAAAAGCATGCCATGATAGGAAATTGTGGAAATAAAAAGTTGAATTCACCAGCACTGATCAGGGACCTGCTCTTTGCATCCCGTAGGATACCTAAGAGCTCCTTCTTGAACACTGCTGTGGGGTTATCTTTTAGAATGGTGTAACAGTCAGGATTGAGCAAAATGTCCTCACACATTTTCTTATAGTCTTCTCGACTCATAACCACAATGTTCCCACCCTTATCGGATGCTTTAAGAATGATATTCCGTCTTTTTTCCAAAGTGGTAAGAGCTACATGTTCAGACCAAGACAGATTGTTATCAATGCCCCTCATATCCTGACTCAAAGCTTTGATCTCTTCACCCACCAAATCTACGAACAGATCTACGTTGGTAAAATCTCCCAATGGCGGCAACTTCCTACTTCTAGTTTTCAAATTAGTAAAAGGACCCAGTCCTGGAGCTCTACTCGATTCCTCAAGTAACCCTTCCAAGGCTTCTAGGCCCTCCAAATCAGATTCCTCTAAACCCATTTCCAGACATTTTTTCCTGTTCTGATGTTTAAAGAACTTAATCCATTTTAATTTACGAGCAAACAAGTTTAAGTCCTTGATCCAGGTAAATGAATCAAATTTCACTGTGGGGACAAATGAAAGTCCCTTCTCTAAAAGCATGATTTCAGATGGACTCAAAGTGTATGCAGACAAATTAATTATTTGTAACTTATCTGTTCCTATTCCCTTTATAAATCCTTTTGTCCCCTCAGCATGTAGCGGGAAATGGGGGGATTGTTGGATAAAAAATGACTGCCAATGTTGGAAGAAGCTCTAGCCCGGCCTCTATTCCTTCCTCTGGCACCTCCCCTATATTTTTGTCTACCACCACCAGTCCCAAATAATGGGCCTACTCTTTCAGAGTCTGTTGTTTCACTCTCAGATGTAGATGGGTCAGATTCTTTTTGACCCCTATTTAACTGCTGATGCTGTTGTTGTTGCTGATTAACAAAATCATAAGCTTTTTTCTCCCTAAATTCCTGCAGATCTCTCTGGAACTGGAAGTGCTTACGCTCCTTTAGATGACTAGTAAACCTCTCTAAGGATTGTTGCAAGGTTTTGTCTTTTTTGTCAAAACCTGGGGTATCAACCAGAGTCTTGACTGTCTCAATCTCTTTTTTCAATTCCACACTGATATTATCAAACTGGATAATCTCTTCCTCTACCAAAATTTGCATTAATCTCAGTGAACTCCCTGTGATCTCCTGCTCCCACCTTTCTTTTATATTAGATGTCTTTAATCTGGGTGCTGGAGCGATAGGGACTCTCAGGCCTCTAGGCACTATTTTATTCTTGAGATAGTTCTCTAGACTCTGAATTTCCCACCAACTTCTTGTATAATCCTTATGTAATCTAGTGAGGTTTTTAAAAGTGGATTTAAGGGACGCACCCTGCGTTGTATACACAAGTTCACACTCAGAGAAGACGCTTTTTGCCTTACTCATCCATCCTTCTGTATTTAGATCAGAGAGTGCAAAGGCTGCCATACCCAGATGTAATATATAAGTAATTAACTGTACTAATTCGTAATAATTCACTGTATTTAAACGATATATATTGTGCTCCCACAAATATGAAAAATTGTAAATTCACTGAAGTGATAAATGAGTAAAATGTATAATTTTTATTTCATAGCTATCTAAAAACAGGGGTACAATCACCACTGTGAAAAGTCCTAATTCGTTTGCGAACCCTCTATGACTGGGTATATACAGAGATATCAAACATGGAATCAGCGTTTAAACATTGGTGTGACAGTGGTTTAGACCCTAAAACACACCGGAGCCTGCAGTTAACCGCACCTAAATCTCCTGATGTAAAGGATACACAACAATGCCACTGCCCCCTACGCAAAATTCCCTCACTTAACCCGACCCTACGTGTTTCTATACTTATCATCAGGGGTCTGTAGCTTGGTCAGTCTGGCCAGGATGCCAGCGATATTTCTTCAGCAGCAGATATTCTACTGCACAACACGGAAGCATGCACGCATAAATGTCAGCGGCATGTTTCACTACGGGACTCTGAGTTACTATGAACCAGATACTCCTCCCCCTGGCTTCGGCGGCATACTCCACACCAGCCAATCACACTCGCCCACCACATCCGTGACGCTCAACCATGTGACTCCCGGCCGTCAGCTGACATGCCCGGAAGCAACATCGTAAACCCCACAGAACGTGCAGACTCGATGAGAGGCTGTAGAGGTATCTACTTGCTGCACAAAGCCTTATCCAATTACAGGATAGAGTATATCAATATTAAGTTGGATACATATTGCGGATCAGCTCAGGACCGCAATTGGACTGCCACAATAAGAGCACCTACCCTGGAAATACATATTGTATGAATGGAAAAACGATATCAATGTCAACCACACTGTGGCAGCATCTTTGGAGGGCACTGTAGCAGCATCTATGGAGGCCACTGTGGCAGCATCTATGGAGAGCACTGTGGTAGCATCTACAGATGGCACTGTGGCAGCATCTACGGAGGGCACTGTGGCAGCATCTATAGAGGGCACTGTGGCAGCATCTATAGAGGGCACTGTGGCAGCATCTATAGAGGGCACTGTGGCGGCATCTACAGAGGGCACTGTGGCGGCATCTACAGAGGGCACTGTGGCGGCATCTACAGAGGGCACTGTGGCAGCATCTTTGGAGGGCACTGTGGCAGCATCTTTGGAGGGCACTGTGGCAGCATCTACGGAGGGCACTGTGGTAGCATCTACAGAGGGCACTGTGGTAGTACCTACAGAGGGCACTGTGGTAGCATCTACAGAGGGCACTGTGGTAGCATCTACAGAGGGCACTGTGGTAGCATCTACAGAGGGCACTGTGGCAGTATCTACAGAGGGCACAGTGGTAGCATCTACAGAGGGCACTGTGGCAGCATCTACAGAGGGCACTGTGGCAGCATCTACAGAGGGCACTGTGGCAGCATCTACAGATGACACTGTGGCAGCATCTACAGAGGGCACTGTTGGTCTACAGCGGGCACTATGGCAGCATCTACAGAGGGCACTGTGGCAGCATCTACAGAGGGCACTGTGGCAGCATCTACAAGTGGGTGTGTGGCAGTATCTACAGAGGACACTGTGGCCTTATCCAGGGGTGTGTTGCATTATCTACAGAGGGCACTGTGGCATTATCTACAGAGGGCACTGTGGCATTATCTACAGAGGGCACTGTGGCATTATCTACAGAGGACTCTGTGGCACTATCTAAAAAGGGGCTGCCCAATCCTGACATGTATGTCTGCCAAACGCTGCCAACTGAGCCGCCGGACTGCATTTAGCGACACTTAAACTGGAAAACTGGATTGTTGAAATAAGCAGGTGGAGAATTCTCTCAAATTTTAAAAATAGCGGTATTATAGTAATGTATTATTATTATTGTAATGTAGAATTATTATTATAGTAATATAGTGTTATAGTAATTCAAATAACTAATTGATTAACAATAATTTTGTATTGTATCAAATTTGAAAGTAATGCGGCCCGTCAACTTCCCATTTTTCTATATGTGGCCCACTTACCCGACCGAGTTTGAGATCCCTGATATAGGGGCATAAGGGGGTGCTTACTACTATATGGGGCATCAAAGGGACCTAACTACTGTAAGGGAACACAAAGCAGGACCTAACTACTATAGAGGAGCACAAAGTGGACCTAACTACTGTATGGGGCAAAAAGGGGGACTTTGCTTCTGTGTGGGAGCACAGATGGAGGAATTCCTTTGTAAGGAGTACAAAGGGACACTATTACTGTGTGAGGCCTATAGGGTGGCAAAATTGCTGTTTGGGGGCACTTATTCTGAGTGAGGCCTAAAGGTGACATTATTACTATTGGGGGGCACTGTTACTGTGTGAGGCCTAAGGAAGGCACTATTACTGTTTGGGTGCACTATTACTGTGTGGGGCACTAGGAGGAGCACTATTACTGAATGGGGCCTAAAAGAGGGTACTATTACAGTGTGGGGCACCATTTCCATCTGGGGCACTATAAATGGCAAGTTATTGTAGAGGGTGGGGAATAGGTGCGGAGGGTGCTGGAAAAGTGAGGAGCCAAAGATGTTTGTGTTGCAAATTCTGCAGAGGCGATTTGTGGCTGGAATAAGTCGTCATGGCGTTCTGGGACGGATGAAGAAGAATAGGGAAGTGTATGACTCCAAACAGAGAAGACATCACCTGTGAGTTACTGGATTTCACTGTACTGTAGTCACTTATATGGTCTGCAGAGAGCCTGTGTAGGACTGGTTTCTACCTCTATATGGTCACTGTATAGTGGTAATTTGTTTTACTACAAACATTTTACTACACAATCAAGAGTGGTTGCATTATTTCTATATAGCTGAAAGGTGGGCCCCACAAATTATCTCCTCTAGTGGGCCCAAGGTACTCCTGTCCGACACTGTAAGAAAATTATATGTTTTGTGCTTACATCGGTTTCAGTAAACTCTGAAGGATTCGACACATTGGGAGGCAGAACTTGGCTGGAGATACAATGTTACTGCTCAAGTCTGCCTGATTGGTTTCATGTCTATTGTTAAAATTCATCCCGTGATAAACAAGGGAATTGTCAACCAATTCAATGAAAGCTTATAAATCCTTGACAAAGCCATTAGCTAAGGTTATTATGTAATAAAAAATATAAGGTAGAATATCCAGGTCAATTAGTCTGGGAATAGATGCAAATTCTAGATTGATAGACCGGTTTATTTCATTTCAATGAGAACTACCTGAAACATTCCTTAAAGGTGTGAAAAAAGTGTTTTATGTCTTATTTAGTCAGGCTGTAGTGACTCCACCCCCTTTTGGAAAGTCACACCCCGTCACAAAAAACTTGCGAGGGCATGGTAAAAAAGCCAAAACTTTTGGATGATTTTTTTTTACACCAGAACACTGGCATAGAAACGTCCCCCAGTTTGTGCATCTGTAGCGGTTTTGTTGGCCGATCACTACACACAGAAATTAACATAGTATGACATCATTTTTAAATGTACACACAGGCGTTTGTGTATCTTTAATAAGGATAATTTAAAATTCTGATGCACATTAATCTTCTAGCACAGGACAGCGGCATAAGAGGATCTGTAGTTACAGAGCAGAGCTGTCAATCACATGGGAGCCCCTCCCACACAGAGCTGTCAATCACATGGGAGCCCCTCCCACACAGAGCTGTCAATCACATGGGAGCCCCTCCCACACAGAGTTGTCAATCACACGGGAGCCCCTCCCACACGGTGCTGTTTAGTTATACCGTATATGCAGTGAGAAAAACAGCAGTGGTTAATACAGATCTCTTATTACTGATACCTCTCCCCGATCCAACGCCGATTTGCTTGCGGCAGAGGCCTTTCTGCTTTCAACCGCTGGCCAGCTCCGGTTGCCTTTGCAACAGTCCCCCTTTGATGATGTCAGGCCTAGTGGTATATTTAAGGAGAAATCTGATGATACACTATTGTGTAGATTAAGGTACTTTCTATTCAGCTATTTACTGTTTAACCTCGACCCTGACCTTGGCCTTGCCCCTGGATTCTGCCTTCATCTTGCACCTCTGCCACCGCAGATTTCTTCAACTCCTTACCTCCGCTTAGACAGTGCCAAACCGATTGCGGTTCAAGGATCCACTTCAGTGAGAATCCTAACAATTGCTATTTGTTTTAACCCCTTGGCAAAATGTCACATACACGTACATGACAGCCACCATGGGGGAGCCCTTGCCAGATGTCACGCTCCATACTTCATACTTATCGGGTGTCAGCTGTAACATACAGCTGACACATCACTGCAGAAGCTGGGATCGAAGATAGGTCCTATTCCAGCTGTTTAACCACTTAGATGCCATGGTCAATAGCAACCGCAGCATCTAAGCGATCGTGGGTTTCTGATAATTGCCATTGCAGCCTAGGAGCCCAATGAAGGCCTCCAGGTCTGCAATCTTTGTATGGCACGGCTTAATAGGAGCAGGTAATAAACACAATATACTGCAATACATAAGTATTGCGGTATATTGTGCAAGCATTCTAACAATCGCTAGTTCAAGTTCCCCACAGGGACTAATAAAAAAAAAGTAAAAAAACTGTTAAATAAAGTTGTTTTTTTAAAAAAACGTTTCCCATGTTCTCCCTAAAGTAATGTCATTTTTTTTTTACATTTACGTAGTTGGTATCGCCGCATCTACAAGTACAAACTATTTACCATGCACAGTGAATGCTGTAGAAAAAAACTAAATCTAAAAGTTTTGGCTCTCAGAATATGTAAAAGTGGTAAAGCATAAAAAACTATATCAATTTGGTATCACTGTAATCGTATCGACCTGCAGAATAAAGTTAAAATGTATTTTTTACCGTGCTGTGAACGCTGTAAAAAAAACCCTCGCCCACAAAAAGGAAACCCAAAAAACTATGGTGGAATTGCTGTTTTTCCCCATTTCACCTCACAAAGGATTTTTTTTTCTGTTCCCCAGTACATTATAAGGTACAATAAATAGTGCCATTAAAAACTACAACTCGTCCCGCTAACAATGTCGACAGAAAAATAAAAAAGTTAAGGCAAGGAGGAAAAAGTGAAAAATAATAATTTAATTTATAACAAAAAGTTCTCAATCACAGTATGTCATGCCCCACTTTGGAATCGATCACTATCTGATGCCCGTACATGCATCAAGCGTAACGCACGCTGCACTTTACAGTCAGTATAGTAACGCACGCTGCTCTTTACAGTCAGTATAGTAACACATGCGGCACTTTACACTCAGTATAGTAACACATGCGGCACTTTACAGTCAGTATAGTAACACATGCTGCACTTTACAGTCAGTATAGTAACACACGCTGCACTTTACAGTCAGTATAGTAACACATGCGGCACTTTACAGTCAGTATAGTAACGCACGCTGCACTTTACAGTCAGTATAGTAACACATGCTGCTCTTTACAGTCAGAATAGTAACACACGCTGCTCTTTACAGTCAGTATAGTAACACACGCGGCACTTTACAGTCAGTATAGTAACGCACGCTGCTCTTTACAGTCAGTATAGTAACACATGCGGCACTTTACACTCAGTATAGTAACACATGCGGCACTTTACAGTCAGTATAGTAACACATGCTGCACTTTACAGTCAGTATAGTAACACACGCTGCACTTTACAGTCAGTATAGTAACACATGCGGCACTTTACAGTCAGTATAGTAACGCACGCTGCACTTTACAGTCAGTATAGTAACACATGCTGCTCTTTACAGTCAGAATAGTAACACACGCTGCTCTTTACAGTCAGTATAGTAACACATGCTGCACTTTACAGTCAGTATAGTAACGCACGCTGCTCTCTACAGTCAGTATAGTAACACATGCTGCACTTTACAGTCAGTATAGTAACACATGCGGCACTTTACAGTCAGTATAGTAACACATGCGGCACTTTACAGTCAGTATAGTAACACACGCTGCACTTTACAGTCAGTATAGTAACACATGCTGCTCTTTACAGTCAGTATAGTAACGCATGCTGCACTTTACAGTCAGTATAGTAACGCACGCTGCACTTTACAGTCAGTATAGTAACGCATGCTGCACTTTACAGCCAGTATAGTAACACATGCTGCTCTTTACAGTCAGTATAGTAACACATGCGTCACTTTACAGTCAGTATAGTAACACACGCTGCTCTTTACAGTCAGTATAGTAACACATGCTGCACTTTACAGTCAGTATAGTAACACATGCGGCACTTTACAGTCAGTATAGTAACACATGCTGCACTTTACAGTCAGTATAGTAACACATGCGTCACTTTACAGTCAGTATAGTAACACACGCTGCTCTTTACAGTCAGTATAGTAACACACGCTGCTCTTTACAGTCAGTATAGTAACGCCTGCTGCACTTTACAGTCAGTATAATAACACATGCTGCTCTTTACAGTCAGTATAGTAACACACGCTGCTCTTTACAGTCAGTATAGTAACACACGCTGCACTTTACAGTCAGTATAGTAACGCACGCTGCTCTTTACAGTCAGTATAGTAACGCACGCTGCTCTTTACAGTCAGCATAGTAACACACGCTGCACTTTACAGTCAGTATAGTAACACACGCTGCACTTTACAGTCAGTATAGTAACACACGCTGCACTTTACAGTCAGTATAGTAACACATGCGGCACTTTACAGTCAGTATAGTAACACACGCTGCTCTTTACAGTCAGTATAGTAACACATGCTGCACTTTACAGTCAGTATAGTAACACATGCGGCACTTTACAGTCAGTATAGTAACGCATGCGGCACTTTACAGTCAGTATAGTAACACATGCTGCACTCTACAGTCAGTATAGTAACACATGCTGCACTCTACAGTCAGTATAGTAACACACGCTGCACTTTACAGTCAGTATAGTAACACATGCTGCTCTTTACAGTCAGTATAGTAACGCACGCTGCTCTTTACAGTCAGTATAGTAACGCACGCTGCACTTTACAGTCAGTATAGTAACGCACGCGGCACTTTACAGTCAGTATAGTAACACATGCTGCTCTTTACAGTCAGTATAGTAACGCACGCTGCTCTTTACAGTCAGTATAGTAACGCACGCTGCACTTTACAGTCAGTATAGTAACGCACGCGGCACTTTACAGTCAGTATAGTAACGCATGCTGCACTTTACAGTCAGTATAGTAACACACGCTGCACTTTACAGTCAGTATAGTAACGCACGCTGCTCTTTACAGTCAGTATAGTAACACACGCTGCACTCTACAGTCAGTATAGTAACGCACGCAGCACTTTACAGTCAGTATAGTAACGCACGCTGCTCTTTACAGTCAGTATAGTAACACATGCGGCACTTTACAGTCAGTATAGTAACACATGCTGCTCTTTACAGTCAGTATAGTAACACATGCTGCTCTTTACAGTCAGTATAGTAACACATGCTGCTCTTTACAGTCAGTATAGTAACACATGCTGCTCTTTACAGTCAGTATAGTAACACATGCTGCTCTTTACAGTCAGTATAGTAACACATGCTGCTCTTTACAGTCAGTATAGTAACACATGCTGCTCTTTACAGTCAGTATAGTAACGCACGCTGCACTTTACAGTCAGTATAGTAACACACGCTGCTCTTTACAGTCAGTATAGTAACACACGCTGCTCTTTACAGTCAGTATAGTAACACACGCTGCACTTTACAGTCAGTATAGTAACGCACGCTGCACTTTACAGTCAGTATAGTAACACATGCTGCTCTTTACAGTCAGTATAGTAACGCACGCTGCTCTTTACAGTCAGTATAGTAACGCATGCTGCTCTTTACAGTCAGTATAGTAACGCACGCTGCACTTTACAGTCAGTATAGTAACGCACGCTGCACTTTACAGTCAGTATAGTAACGCACGCTGCACTTTACAGTCAGTATAGTAACGCACGCTGCACTTTACAGTCAGTATAGTAACGCACGCTGCACTTTACAGTCAGTATAGTAACGCACGCTGCACTTTACAGTCAGTATAGTAACACACGAGGCACTTTACAGTCAGTATAGTAACGCACGCTGCACTTTACAGTCAGTATAGTAACGCACGCTGCACTTTACAGTCAGTATAGTAACACACGCTGCTCTTTACAGTCAGTATAGTAACACACGCTGCTCTTTACAGTCAGTATAGTAACGCACGCTGCACTTTACAGTCAGTATAGTAACACATGCTGCACTTTACAGTCAGTATAGTAACACACGCTGCACTTTACAGTCAGTATAGTAACACACGCTGCACTTTACAGTCAGTATAGTAACACACGCTGCACTTTACAGTCAGTATAGTAACACACGCTGCACTTTACAGTCAGTATAGTAACACATGCGGCACTTTACAGTCAGTATAGTAACACATGCTGCTCTTTACAGTCAGTATAGTAACACATGCGGCACTTTACAGTCAGTATAGTAACACATGCGGCACTTTACAGTCAGTATAGTAACACACGCTGCACTTTACAGTCAGTATAGTAACACATGCTGCTCTTTACAGTCAGTATAGTAACACATGCGGCACTTTACAGTCAGTATAGTAACACATGCTGCTCTTTACAGTCAGTATAGTAACACACGCTGCACTTTACAGTCAGTATAGTAACACATGCTGCTCTTTACAGTCAGTATAGTAACACATGCGGCACTTTACAGTCAGTATAGTAACACACGCTGCTCTTTACAGTCAGTATAGTAACACACGCTGCTCTTTACAGTCAGTATAGTAACACACGCTGCTCTTTACAGTCAGTATAGTAACACACGCTGCACTTTACAGTCAGTATAGTAACGCATGCTGCACTTGCTTTCTGTCCACGTCTGTTGGATCTGTACTACCAATCCGTAATATTTGTAAACCGAAACTGCACAGACCAGACTAGGAATGAATGTAATCATCGAGCCAGTAATATAATCTGAAAACTATTCACTGCATGTTCAGGTCTTAAAGGGGTCGTCCCAAGATTAAATGTTATCCCCTCTCTACAGGATAGGAGAGATGCAGATAAAACAATAGGATCTATGACGGCGCTGCTGCTTATTGTGGACAAGGTATGTATCCTGAAGTCAAGTATAGAGTTTGTAAAAACTGTTTATTCGCAACGCGTTTCAGCACCGAACTGGCGCTTTCATCAGGCATAGGGTTACAGAAAAAAAGAGACATGTTTATATAGGGCCAGTTCAGATTAGATAATTGGGTAAAAAACTGCGAAAAAACAACAGCAGGTCAAAGTTCAAATTGTACGATCTAATATAATATAATATGAGTAAAGGTTTTAATGAATACATAGGGGGCGATAAAAAAGCATAAATAATAAAAGACTGTGCATCCTGTCAAAAATTGATTTTGGAGCGTAGTGAGTTAAAAACATGTGCAATGTATAATGTATATACAACCGGTATCATTTAATTACTAGAAACATAAATTGGTGCCATCGGGAGACAGGGGTGGGTAGACGTGATTTTATTAATGGGTGTGTGTGTAGTGTTTTGGGAAGTAATACTGTATGTTATTTACAATGTTTACACGTTGCCTCGGGAACCAGAGGAGTTACGGAGGCCGAGGTGCTCCAAAATGAAATGGAACGCATGGTGAACCGCATTCGCGAAGGACGGATGAAATGCTCAGACGGGACCGGCGGTGACTCTGCCGAACCGAACTGGAATATGAAGATCGGACGGAGGGTGAGTGAAAAATCAATATCAAATGTGGATTAGATCCAGAAGCTTTGATTAATAAGTTGGTTTGTCACTTGTGGACGTTTGTTTGGAGGAACGTACATCAGTTGTAGTGGGTGAGGACAACGGGGATATGATTGTCCATACCTGTATTTTTTTATATATTATATAAATATGTTTTTGTTACAATTGGCACATTGTGCAATACTTTGCAGGAGAATTGGATTTTTGGTTTAATATAGGAAAAAACGCGTAAAGTACATTAAGTGGTGTATAATTATTGCCCATCTGGAGATGGGATATGACGGAATGCTGCAATTCTGAAGGGGTCTAAGCGATGTTTTATTACTGGTTTATTACATAGTCAGATCGATTAGTCTAAAGATGACTCTGTAATGTCATTTAGACCCAAAGGGTGAAGTGTATTCATTTTAAAAATCCAGTAGTTTTCTCTTTGTTTTAACTTGCTGAATCTGTTTGGGACATCAATACTGATATGTTCTATTGGTGTGATTTTGATTTTATTGAATTGGCAGTCATGTATTTGGAGGAAATGACGGGAAACACTATGCTTGAGGTACCCGTTGTTTACATTAAACCGATGGTTGTTGACTCTGGTTCTTAGACATTGAGTGGTTCTACCAATATATTGCAAATGGCAAGGGCACTCTAATAAGTAAATAACATAGGAGCTGCCACAGTTTAGGAGAGTTTGTATACTGAAGGTTTCGTTGGTAACTGTGGATGTGTAATCATGTTTTTTATGGCTGATGGAATTGCAGCACAGGCAGCGTAAATGTCCACATTTATATGACCCTTTGATGTTGGAAAGGAAGTCTGTATGTGTTATAGGATGTTTTCTTACTCTGCTAGGAGCCAAAATATTTTTGAGGGTTAGGGACCGTCTGAAAGTGATATTGGGTTTACATAATAATGTGTCTTTTAGGTACGGATCATTTTTAAGGATATGCCAATGCTTGGAGAGAATGTTCCTGATTGTTTTATTGCCTCTGTTGTAAGTGGTGATGAAGTTGAGATTAGAACTATTAGTACCCAATTTGGAATTCTTAATGGAGGGGTTCAGACAGGACATTTGAGTGAGTTCTGAAGCTTTTGATCGTGCGCCTTTTATGAGATTAGTTGGGAAACCTTTGTCTTTGAACCTTTTTTCAAGGACTACGCATTCTTTGTTGAAGTCATTGTCAGTACTGCAATTTTTCCTAATCCTCCTGAATTGACCAAAGGGTATGTTTTTCAACCAGGGGCGGTGGTGGGCGCTTCTGAAGTCAATATAACTATTGACATCAACTAGTTTAAAATGTGTTTTCGTTATAAATTTGTTGCTGACAATGTCGTAATTAATGGTCAGATCTAAATAATCTATAGATGTTGGGGAGAATGTATATGTAAATGCTAGGTCATAATTGTTTTTATTTAGGGTTTCAATGAAACGCACAGCTTCCTCCTCAGTGCCCTTCCATATTAAAAACAGGTCATCGATGTACCGTTTGTATAGTAGTATATTATTTTTGTAGGGGTGTTCGCCATAGATGTATGTTTTTTCAAATGACCCCATATACAAATTTGCATAGGATGGTGCAAACCGGCTGCCCATTGCACACCCTTTTATTTGATGGTAGAAGCTGCTGTCAAAACTGAAGATGTTGTGTTTGAGGATGAAGTCAATGCAGTTTGTTAGAAAATCAACCTGGGGTTTGGACAATACAGGTATGGACAATCATATCCCCGTTGTCCTCACCCACTACAACTGATGTACGTTCCTCCAAACAAACGTCCACAAGTGACAAACCAACTTATTAATCAAAGCTTCTGGATCTAATCCACATTTGATATTGATTTTTCACTCACCCTCCGTCCGATCTTCATATTCCAGTTCGGTTCGGCAGAGTCACCGCCGGTCCCGTCTGAGCATTTCATCCGTCCTTCGCGAATGCGGTTCACCATGCGTTCCATTTCATTTTGGAGCACCTCGGCCTCCGTAACTCCTCTGGTTCCCGAGGCAACGTGTAAACATTGTAAATAACATACAGTATTACTTCCCAAAACACTACACACACACCCATTAATAAAATCACGTCTACCCACCCCTGTCTCCCGATGGCACCAATTTATGTTTCTAGTAATTAAATGATACCGGTTGTATATACATTATACATTGCACATGTTTTTAACTCACTACGCTCCAAAATCAATTTTTGACAGGATGCACAGTCTTTTATTATTTATGCTTTTTTATCGCCCCCTATGTATTCATTAAAACCTTTACTCATATTATATTATATTAGATCGTACAATTTGAACTTTGACCTGCTGTTGTTTTTTCGCGGTTTTTTACCCAATTATCTAATCTGAACTGGCCCTATATAAACATGTCTCTTTTTTTCTGTAACCCTATGCCTGATGAAAGCGCCAGTTCGGTGCTGAAACGCGTTGCGAATAAACAGTTTTTACAAACTCTATACTTGACTTCAGGATACATACCTTGTCCACAATAAGCAGCAGCGCCGTCATAGATCCTATTGTTTTATCTGCATCTCTCGTACCCAAGCGGTCTCCTTGGCGACCGGCCCGGATCTGGCAGCAGCTACCCCGTGGACCCCAGCGCTGAACTCTTTTAAACCTCACGGTGAGCATATATATATCCTCCTATTCTCACCTCACCTTCTTTGATCCATACCAAGTGGCGCCGTGGCTCTTTTCTCCTTATTCTACTCTACAGGATAGGAGATAACATGCTGATCAGTGGGGGTCCCTCGTACCCCTGAGTTAATGACGCTGCAGGTCAAGCATACACCCTGCCGCTCCAGTTACTCAGGGGTACAAGGGACCACCGTTCCAGTTATCAGTGGGGGTCCCAGTGGTCAGACCCCCACCGATCAGCATGTTATGTCCTGTCCGGTAGACAGGGGATAACATTTAATCTTGGAACAACCCCTTTAACTGCGAGGGGCAAAAATTTATATTTAGAAAAAAAGGCATATGGAACAGAAGCAAAGCAAAAAATAAACTGCGCACAACCTATAAATAAATATGTAGCAGCAGTGTATATACCGCACAGATCCATATATAGCAGCAGTGTATATACCGCACAGATCCATATATAGCAGCAGTGACCAGCAAGGAGGGAGGTTGTGTGTGAGAGAGCTGCTGTGTGTGTGTGTTTGGTGGACCACACCCGAGATCCAGGGAGTTTCCTTTCTTTCACCAGCCCAGGTTTCTATCACCTGCCTGGGCTAAGGAAGCTTCCCTGAAGGAGGCTCCATTCATACATGGAGCCTCAGACCTCTACCCCCTGGAGCATGCAGGCGGGGGGTAGGGGGTCTTCCCAACCTGCTGGGAGCGTGCAGCCAGCATCAGGGGTGAGAAGGTCATCCCGTGTAAAGATCTGTGCGGCCCCCCCTGATGCTGGGGCTCTGGAAGGAGCCAGGAGGAGAGACATGGCGGATCATCCAGGTGGAGGACCAGAAGGCCCAGCAAGGCCAGATGCCCGACCAAGGGACCAGAGCACGGTCGAGGAGTGGGGGCTACTGCAGTCGGGGGAGTCGATGGAGACGTTCAGCTCCCGCCTAGCTGCCCGGCTGGAAGAATACCGGGACCTCGGTAAGTCCCTGCGGCGGCTGCGTGAAGATCTGGCGGTCGCCAGGGGACGAGCCGCAAAAACATCAGGCACCAAGAGGTCCCGGTATAGTCTCCAGGTAAAACAAATCCTGGAGGAAGTCAAGGCGGTGGAGGAAAGGCGATCGGAGATCGTGGCTGGTGGGGGAGCCTTCGGGGAGAAGCTGGAAAACGATGAGAGGTTTTCCCTGATGGCGTCCCCCACACAAGGTAACGAAACCCCCTGGAAAGGGGAAGTAGCAAAAAAGAAAGACAGCAAAGTCAGGAAAAATAAGGATGCTAATGCTGCAATAAACATGGAGGCCGTGGAAGTGGAGGCCGTGGAAACGGAGGCCGTGGAAACGGAGGCCGTGGAAACGGAGGCCGTGGAAGTGGAGGCTGGAGAAATTGTGGAGATGGAGGAGAGTGTGGAAGCGGAGGAGAGTGTGGAAGCGGAGGAGGAGAGGATGCTGACCCGGGGGGAGACGGAGACGGGCTCAGAGGCCCCCTGGGAAAGCAGCAATGGAGAGGCAAATGTGGAACATTCCTATAACCGATCTGTGGAGAACTATGAATCTAACAGTGAGCACCCCCCGGGGTTGCTCACACAAATACGGCAGCAGGAGTCCCCAGTGTCTATGCAGAATTTTTCGTTTGGAGCAGAGTTGCCGCCAGAGGAGGAAAAAAGGAAGAAGAAAAAATTATGGAAGATGAGGAAGAAGGCAAAGGCGAAGACAGGTGGAGTAACCTATAAGTATTCCTACCTGTCTTCCTTGCGTTCCGGACCGGGTGAGAGCTCGGTTCGGGACGCAAACCCCGCAAATCCCCCAGCTCCGGCCTCTGCAGTGGGGTCGTGGCGGGTATGTGGGCAGAAAAATATGGTGCTGGTTTTGAGCAATGTGGCCAAGATGGCGCCAGATGCCGTCTCCTGTAAAGGAGGTGGTGTCGATGGCCACGTGGCGCTAGGGGGCGTGTCCCCGTGTCCGGCGGATGGGGAACCTCAGAAGCCGGTCTCTGGCGCAAGCCGGAGGCCGGGGGACGGGGGGAACCGGAAACCGGATGTGGCGCCGGAAAACCGGAAGTCCGCTGGTCATGTGACTCGGCCGGCGGACGCACCAAAAAGTGTTGCGGCAGCGAGTGGTGGCGGTAGGAGAGGCTCCGGCACTGCTGGCCATCCCCCGACGGGAGGGGGGGTTGGTTTGGTGCCGGGAGCGGCTCTAGCGGTGCCTGCGGCCCCTCCATCTGCATCGCTGCAAGGCGGTGGGAGGGGTTTAGCGGGCACGGGGGGTGACGGCACCCCTCCTCCCGAACATTGTATTGGTGGCGCAGCAGATATGGAGGTCGGTGAAGCGGAGGGTGCTGAGGGATTGCCGCCTGAGATATCCGGCGGCGCCCCAGAAGTAGCGGCACCTGATGATGTGGAGACCCCAAAAACGACAAAAACAACTTATAAAAAGCCCATGGACAAGAGGAAGAACTCTGTAACCAGCCTGGCCGGTATGAAAGTTGTGGAGAGGAATGTAAGTGGAAATGTAAATATTAATGGTAGCGTTAGTAGTGTTGGTAATATTGTTGGTGGTGGTAATGTTGTGGATGTTAATGTGGGTTGTAATATTGTGGGGGGAGTGTCAACCAGTGGCGGGCCGGTTGCTCCTTCTGCCAGAGCGCCCGGCAGGTCGTATGCGGGCGTTGTGGTGGGGGGACCGTCGGCCCACCCATCCTCATCTTCTGGGCCCGGGGATGGCAGTTTGCAACAGCGCCTCCTAGAAGCCTTAAGGGAGGGGAAGCAGACGATAACAGTAGGGGGAGTGCAGAAGGACCTATCCTTTTGGATAAATAGGTATGGTCTGGATGCCTTCCGAGAGAGACGGGGAGATCAGTGGTCGCTCCCAACAACCGGGCCGGCCGTGGCCAGGAGGAATGTAGTCCGTCTCCAGTGGCGTGGCAATGATGCGTGCCCTCCTCGTAAGAGGGTGGTGGAGCTGCTGCTGGAGATGGGCTTCAAGGCGAGTGACATCTACGCCTTGATACATCCTCATGGTACGGCTGAGTTTGACATCAGCTTTGTTCAGCCGGGGGGCCTTGAGGTCTTCTGGGGGAACTATGAGCTGGTGAAAAGCGAGCCCGGCTGGCGAGGGTTTGCTGCACAAGCAATCTCTCGCCAGAATGGTCTCAGGAAAGTGACCGTTCTTACCCGTAACGAGTCGCTTTCCTGTGTGGACATCATGACCTGGTTGGGAAGATACGGTGAGGTAGCAGAGATGCCACGGAAGAACTGCGATGAGTTTGGCATCTGGTCGGGAGCCTGGACGTTTATGGTTAAACTTAAGCGTCTGGGGCAGACGGTGTCCCACATACCATCATCTGCTTTCTTGGGAAGAGATCGAATCCTTGTCTTCTACCAGGGGCAGCCGAAGCTGTGTCACCGGTGTGGCGACCCCTCACACTTGAGCGCAAGCTGCACTGTGCAGAAGTGCGCTCATTGTGGGGGGGTAGGCCATCTGGCCGCATCGTGTGAGCAGATTAGGTGTAACCTGTGTGGTGACCTAGGTCACCCTTTCAGTCGGTGTCCGCGCTCAGTCGTCAATGTCTGTTCCAACCCTACGGAGAATGTAAGGAGGGAGGTCTCCGTGGGCGAGGGGGCGGACAGAGACGATAGAGCCCAAGAGCAAAGGACGAACGCCAGGAGGGGACCCCCTTCTCGTCAGAGAAGGGTGGAAAAACGCAGAAGGGAACGAGAGCTGAGGAGGACCCAGGAAACTGGGGACTCCTCTGGCTCGGACCTGGATGCCCCCCAGGATACTGATGCTCTTGGGGGGGCCGTACTGGACGAGGAGATAAGGAGGATAGAGAGAGAGCAGAGGGCTGAGGACTCCCAGTCCTCCCACTATGAAAGTGTGGAAGAGGAAGGGAGGTCACAGCCTAAAACAAAACAGGGGACACCGGGTAACATCAAAGCAGGGCTAAAAACATCTGGCTCTGCCCCGGCCAAGGAAGGCAAAACCTGCACCCCCCTGGTGTGCTCCCCCAACCGATACCGTGTTCTCATGGATATTCCAGACCCCCAGGCCGGGGGGGAGAGCACGGTAGGGAGTCTAGGAGTCGTTGAGCCTCCTCTTCTGCGGGGGCCACTGTCCCCGGGGGAGGGGGTCGGCCCGGACCCAGGAGATGAGAATGGGAGGGGGGTGGTGGAGGTTATGGACTCCTCAACAACAAAAAAAAGAGGTAAAGAGGGTGAGGGGTCCTCCTCAGAGGAGAAAGCAAGGGGTGGGAAGAAGAAAACCGTCTAACTCAATCATTTATGATGGCGGCACCCACTCCGTTGACGCTGGCATCGATTAACGTTGCCAGCATTAAGTCGAATATGGCTAGATTTGCAGCCTTTGATTTTCTCGGCCGGGTTGAAGCTGACATTTTGTTTTTGCAGGAGACCAGACTGTCACTTTTGGCAGAGGTCGTGAAAGCTAGGAGGGAGTGGCGACGTGGGCCCTCCTACTGGTCTCTTGCGGCTGAGCCATATAGCGGGGTGGCGGTACTTTTTACCGCACCGGTCACATGCCGGCGGATGATCGAGTTAGAAATGGGGCGGTGCTTGATCTTAGATGTTCTCATGAGGGGACAAGAACTAAGACTCATTAACATCTACGGTCCCCAGACAAAGTGGGACCGGAAAAGTCTCTTCATGAGGATTAAGCCCTTCCTTTTTACAGGCCGACAAGTCATTTTTGGAGGGGACTTTAACACTGTCGTTAGGCCCCAAGACAGAGGAGGTTCCAGAAAGGTACTGGCCTATGATAGTGTCGAGTTGAATAGAATAGCTAGTGATGCTCGCCTGGAGGACATCCACATTCGGTATACCCCAGGCCACTCGGGATTCACCTATCATAGTGGTAGTCGTAGATCCAGAATAGACAGGTTTTTTTTAAAGGAGGACGCCATCTCTTCGGCAGTGTCCGTCGTTGAGGTGGAGTTCTCCGATCACTGTATGATTATGTTTTCTTTGAATGTTGCAGAGTCCCTCCAGATGGGAAGAGGTATATGGAGGCTGAATTCTACTCTCCTGGAAGAAGCAGAGATAAGACAGGCCTTCGAGGATTTTCTTCAGAGCCAGGTACCTTTATTGGATCTAGGTGGTACTAAGTCTGAGTGGTGGGAGGTGTTCAAAGAACGGGTGGCTGAGTTTTTCCGTCAGATCTCGTGCCTCAGGTCTATGAGCAGGTATCGCCTGTATCAAGACATGAGGAGGAAACTCGAACATCTAGTCTCAACCGGAGGTAGCCGTGAGGAAATCTCCGTGGTGAAAGCTCTGCTCAAAAGATGCCAATATGATAGGCACACGTCTTTGGTTCTTGAACGGGATTTCGGGAAGTACCGCTCGCCCGACCCTTACAAGAACTGCAAGATGTCAGTGAGTCGTAAGGTGGTGACAGGACTGGTAGATAGTACAGGCTCCCTGATGAGATCCAAATCAGGGATCCTGGAGGTCATCAGATCCTTTTATTCGCAGCTTTTGGGTGAGCAGGATCTAAACCGAGACGAAATGTCGGCTTTCCTGGCTGAAACCATCCCTGAGCCAGGAGCAGACCCCTCGCTTGGTGTTTTGACAGAGTCGATCAAGGAAGAGGAAGTGATGCTGGCGATTGATGGGTTGGCCATCAAAAAGTCGCCAGGCCCAGATGGCTTAACATCTGAGTTTTATAAGGCTTTTAAGGGAACCTTAGTTCCCCTCTTGACTGCGGTTTTTAATGAGTGCCTCTCCTCGGGCGCTCTTCCAAAGTCAATGGGCAAGTCGGCCTTGATCATTCTGTCAAAGGGTAAGGATTCGACACGTATTGAGAACTGGCGTCCCATAGCGCTCCTCAATACGGACAGAAAGGTTCTCGCAAAAGTACTGTTTAATCGGCTGGTGAAGTTTGCACCCCGGCTCCTTTCGTCGGCCCAGCATTGCTCTGTTCCAGGCCGCAGCACCTTTAGTGCTGTCCTCAGTGTCAGAGAGGCAGTGGAGCAGGGACATTCTGGCCGATGGGAGGGGTACATGCTGTCCTTGGATCAGGCCAAAGCTTTTGACCGGGTGAATCACAAGTACCTTTGGTCAGTCCTTCTGAGGTATGGCCTACCGGGTGAGTTCGTTAATTGGCTCCAGACCCTATACGCTGGGGCTGAGTCTTTTGCACTGGTGAACGGTTGGACTGGGACCCCCTTTGAGGTTGGGTCTGGTGTCCGCCAGGGTTGTCCCTTAAGCCCCTTGCTGTATGTTTTCGCGATCGACCCCTTTCTTAGGCGGCTCGATCGTGGGCCATTGGCGGGGGTGGGGATGGACTTGGAGGAGCCGGAAGCCACTCAGAGGGTGGTTGCGTACGCGGATGACGTCACTATCTTTGTCTCCTCGAGAGGGGAGGCAGAGTGGGTGATGTCAGAAGTTGAGCGCTACTCACGGGCATCTGGGTCCAGGATCAACCGGGACAAGTGTGAAAGTCTCTGGCTGGGGGGAGGGGATCCTAGTTTTGATCTCCCGGACACCCTCCCAGAGCCCAAAGGGTCTGCTAAAATCTTAGGCATTGAATTTGGCCCGGGTGATTACCCCATGAAAAACTGGGAAGGTAGGCTATCAATAGCTGCCCAGAAGGTTGGCCAATGGAAGGGATGGTCTTTGTCCCTTAGGGAAAGGGTTCACCTGGCCAAGGCTTACCTGATGCCCATGTTGCTCTACCTTGGCAGCGTGTGCATGTTGCCAGAACCTCTCTGGACTCGGGTCTATAGCCTGTTCTTCCAACTGTTATGGGGAAACAGGCTTAACCTAATCAAGAGGGAGGTTACTTACCTACCGAGGAAACTAGGTGGGTTAGGTATGGTTAACCCAGTGGTGTTTCTAGTAAACACCTTCATTAAAATTAATTTGGCAAACCTCTTTGAAAGAGAAAGGGCTCCTCTGTGGATATCCTCCTGCAGGGGATGGTTTCGGCCTTTCTTCCAGGAATGGGAGACAGGAGGCCAAGCGAAAGACCTGCGTGTACCCCATGGGCACCTCCCGGCTTATGCCGCCCCGGTTCTGAAGGTTGTTCGTCGGTGGGGTCTGGAGGCGAGGGAGATCAAGACCATGTCGAGAAAATTTCTTGACAGAAAGGTCTTGTTGACCTGCTTCCAGAAGCCCCTGGCGCTCAGGGACTGCCCAAGTAGCGACCTCGGGGTGGGATTAAAACTTTTAAACTCTGTGAGGATTCCCCAGAAATTTTGGGATCTGGCTTGGCGCTGCTTCCATGGGAGGCTGTATGTAAGGGGCAATCTGAAGTACAGAAACTCCGATGAAAGAGGTTGTCCTCGGGAGGAGTGCGATGACACGCTGGAAAGCATGGACCATTTCTTGCTTCAGTGTCCCTTCAATGCAGAGGTTTACAAACGGGTGGGTGCCTCCATCGGTTGGCCCGGTCTGACCAACCTCTCCTACGCTGGTTGGGCCTATGGGGCATTCGGAGACCTGGGTGGAAGGGATCATTGCACTTCTTTTTTAGTTAGTTTAGTGATCAGGTATTTCACGTGGAACGCACGGTGCTTAGTATCGACTCAGTGTAAAATCCTCCTGGAGGACGAGGTGTGTAGGAATATCATGGGTGACCTGGTGAAGGTCCGGTCTCTGGAGGTTGAGAAACTGGGTGCATCCAAGGCCTCTCGACTTTGGAGGGGCTTCAATTTTAGGGTGCCCTAGGTGGAACCAACCTTCAGGGGGAGGGGAGGGAGTGCCCCTGGGTATTAGACTGGAGGTGGGGGTCTGCACCTGGCCATGACACCGGGAAATAGCGATAGGGACAGAATGAGAGACAGCAGGAGGGACAGATTAGTTTATAAAGTAATAAGGGATAGAGATAGGGCAAGCAGCATAGGTTTAGCGATAGGGACCGGGGTGGTGGTTGGGGGTTGGCTTTGGCCTCTGGGCTGGTGCTCTAGGGGGGCTTTCCTCTCTCTCTCCTCTGGTGATGGGCTGAGTAAGCACAAGTAGGTTTTTGTTTTGAGCTTTTTGGAGACAGAAAAAGGGCTTACAAGCAGCCAAACTTAGGTTTTCGGGTTATTGTATACAGTATGATATTTTGTTATAGTTATGTGTCGGTATGATTATATGGTGTATAGGTGTATGCATGGGTTTGAGTGAATGTTTAGATAAGATGGGCAGTAGATAGGTGGGGTGGGGGGCCTGGGGGTGTGCCCTTCCCGATTCTGGACTACGTGGACGTGAGGAGGACATGAGACGTGGGATCGGGCTGGGTGGGTGATGTGTTGGGTGGTGGGGGCCAGCATCTGAACTATGCGGACATGGAAGGACATGAGGCGTGATGCTGGTTGGGGGAGGTGATGGGTGGTGATGGATAAGTTAGTGTGTACAGGGTTAGGTATGAATGTGGATAAGTTAATAAAATAAAAAAAAGTAAAAAATATATTTAAAAAAAAAAAAAAAAAAAAAAAAATAATAGTTTAAAAAAATTAGAAAAAAATAAATAAATATATATATATATATATATATATATATATATTTTTTTTTGTTTTTTGTGTTTTGTTCTTTTCTTTTCATTTACATGGTGCACTGGAGTAAGTGCACCATGTGATGGTAACTTTTATTTTCAGAGTTTTTTATTATTATTATTATTATTATTATTATTATTTTGTTTATATTATTATTGTGATTATTATTTTTTTGTTTTATATATGTCTTGATTTTTTTTTTAGGGGGCCATTGGTTGGCACATGGTTTTTAAGAGTATGTTGTATATAGTGTTATAGTTATGTTTTCTTGGGGTTAGGGGGGTTTAGGTGTGTGTATGAATGAGTATGGGATTATAGTTATGTATGCATGGGGATTTATGTAAGAAGGGCCAGGCTGGGTAAATTGTGCAGAAATGTACATAAGTTTTGTTTTGTTGTGTTTGTTTTGTAAATACCGTTTATTTTGTAATGTTTTATATTTTTCTATTAAAAGAGTAGCAGCAGTGACCAGCAAGGAGGGAGGTTGTGTGTGAGAGAGCTGCTGTGTGTGTGTGTTTGGTGGACCACACCCGAGATCCAGGGAGTTTCCTTTCTTTCACCAGCCCAGGTTTCTATCACCTGCCTGGGCTAAGGAAGCTTCCCTGAAGGAGGCTCCATTCATACATGGAGCCTCAGACCTCTACCCCCTGCAGCATGCAGGCGGGGGGTAGGGGGTCTTCCCAACCTGCTGGGAGCGTGCAGCCAGCATCAGGGGTGAGAAGGTCATCCCGTGTAAAGATCTGTGCGGCCCCCCCTGATGCTGGGGCTCTGGAAGGAGCCAGGAGGAGAGACATGGCGGATCATCCAGGTGGAGGACCAGAAGGCCCAGCAAGGCCAGATGCCCGACCAAGGGACCAGAGCACGGTCGAGGAGTGGGGGCTACTGCAGTCGGGGGAGTCGATGGAGACGTTCAGCTCCCGCCTAGCTGCCCGGCTGGAAGAATACCGGGACCTCGGTAAGTCCCTGCGGCGGCTGCGTGAAGATCTGGCGGTCGCCAGGGGACGAGCCGCAAAAACATCAGGCACCAAGAGGTCCCGGTATAGTCTCCAGGTAAAACAAATCCTGGAGGAAGTCAAGGCGGTGGAGGAAAGGCGATCGGAGATCGTGGCTGGTGGGGGAGCCTTCGGGGAGAAGCTGGAAAACGATGAGAGGTTTTCCCTGATGGCGTCCCCCACACAAGGTAACGAAACCCCCTGGAAAGGGGAAGTAGCAAAAAAGAAAGACAGCAAAGTCAGGAAAAATAAGGATGCTAATGCTGCAATAAACATGGAGGCCGTGGAAGTGGAGGCCGTGGAAGTGGAGGCCGTGGAAGAGGAGGCCGTGGAAGTGGAGGCCGTGGAAACGGAGGCCGTGGAAGTGGAGGCTGGAGAAATTGTGGAGATGGAGGAGAGTGTGGAAGCGGAGGAGAGTGTGGAAGCGGAGGAGGAGAGGATGCTGACCCGGGGGGAGACGGAGACGGGCTCAGAGGCCCCCTGGGAAAGCAGCAATGGAGAGGCAAATGTGGAACATTCCTATAACCGATCTGTGGAGAACTATGAATCTAACAGTGAGCACCCCCCGGGGTTGCTCACACAAATACGGCAGCAGGAGTCCCCAGTGTCTATGCAGAATTTTTCGTTTGGAGCAGAGTTGCCGCCAGAGGAGGAGAAAAGGAAGAAGAAAAAATTATGGAAGATGAGGAAGAAGGCAAAGGCGAAGACAGGTGGAGTAACCTATAAGTATTCCTACCTGTCTTCCTTGCGTTCCGGACCGGGTGAGAGCTCGGTTCGGGACGCAAACCCCGCAAATCCCCCAGCTCCGGCCTCTGCAGTGGGGTCGTGGCGGGTATGTGGGCAGAAAAATATGGTGCTGGTTTTGAGCAATGTGGCCAAGATGGCGCCAGACGCCGTCTCCTGTAAAGGAGGTGGTGTCGATGGCCACGTGGCGCTAGGGGGCGTGTCCCCGTGTCCGGCGGATGGGGAACCTCAGAAGCCGGTCTCTGGCGCAAGCCGGAGGCCGGGGGGAACCGGAAACCGGATGTGGCGCCGGAAAACCGGAAGTCTGCTGGTCATGTGACTCGGCCGGCGGACGCACCAAAAAGTGTTGCGGCAGCGAGTGGTGGCGGTAGGAGAGGCTCCGGCACTGCTGGCCATCCCCCGACGGGAGGGGGGGTTGCTTTGGTGCCGGGAGCGGCTCTAGCGTTGCCTGCGGCCCCTCCATCTGCATCGCCGCAAGGCGGTGGGAGGGGTTTAGCGGGCACGGGGGGTGACGGCACCCCTCCTCCCGAACATTGTATTGGTGGCGCAGCAGATATGGAGGTCGGTGAAGCGGAGGGTGCTGAGGGATTGCCGCCTGAGATATCCGGCGGCGCCCCAGAAGTAGCGGCACCTGATGATGCGGAGACCCCAAAAACGACAAAAACAACTTATAAAAAGCCCATCGACAAGAGGAAGAACTCTGTAACCAGCCTGGCCGGTATGAAAGTTGTGGAGAGGAATGTAAGTGGAAATGTAAATATTAATGGTAGTGTTAGTAGTGTTGGTAATATTGTTGGTGGTGGTAATGTTGTGGATGTTAATGTGGGTTGTAATATTGTGGGGGGAGTGTCAACCAGTGGCGGGTCGGTTGCTCCTTCTGCCAGAGCGCCCGGCAGGTCGTATGCGGGCGTTGTGGTGGGGGGACCGTCGGCCCACCCATCCTCATCTTCTGGGCCCGGGGACGGCAGTTTGCAACAGCGCCTCCTAGAAGCCTTAAGGGAGGGGAAGCAGACAATAACAGTAGGGGGAGTGCAGAAGGACCTATCCTTTTGGATAAATAGGTATGGTCTGGATGCCTTCCGAGAGAGACGGGGAGATCAGTGGTCGCTCCCAACAACCGGGCCGGCCGTGGCCAGGAGGAATGTGGTCCGTCTCCAGTGGCGTGGCAATGATGCGTGCCCTCCTCGTAAGAGGGTGGTGGAGCTGCTGCTGGAGATGGGCTTCAAGGCGAGTGACATCTACGCCTTGATACATCCTCATGGTACGGCTGAGTTTGACATCAGCTTTGTTCAGCCGGGGGGCCTTGAGGTCTTCTGGGGGAACTATGAGCTGGTGAAAAGCGAGCCCGGCTGGCGAGGGTTTGCTGCGCAAGCAATCTCTCGCCAGAATGGTCTCAGGAAAGTGACCGTTCTTACCCGTAACGAGTCGCTTTCCTGTGTGGACATCATGACCTGGTTGGGAAGATACGGTGAGGTAGCAGAGATGCCACGGAAGAACTGCGATGAGTTTGGCATCTGGTCGGGAGCCTGGACGTTTATGGTTAAACTTAAGCGTCTGGGGCAGACGGTGTCCCACATACCATCATCTGCTTTCTTGGGAAGAGATCGAATCCTTGTCTTCTACCAGGGGCAGCCGAAGCTGTGTCACCGGTGTGGCGACCCCTCACACTTGAGCGCAAGCTGCACTGTGCAGAAGTGCGCTCATTGTGGGGGGGTAGGCCATCTGGCCGCATCGTGTGAGCAGATTAGGTGTAACCTGTGTGGTGACCTAGGTCACCCTTTCAGTCGGTGTCCGCGCTCAGTCGTCAATGTCTGTTCCAACCCTACGGAGAATGTAAGGAGGGAGGTCTCCGTGGGCGAGGGGGCGGACAGAGACGATAGAGCCCAAGAGCAAAGGACGAACGCCAGGAGGGGACCCCCTTCTCGTCAGAGAAGGGCGGAAAAACGCAGAAGGGAACGAGAGCTGAGGAGGACCCAGGAAACTGGGGACTCCTCTGGCTCGGACCTGGATGCCCCCCAGGATACTGATGCTCTTGGGGGGGCCGTACTGGATGAGGAGATAAGGAGGATAGAGAGAGAGCAGAGGGCTGAGGACTCCCAGTCCTCCCACTATGAAAGTGTGGAAGAGGAAGGGAGGTCACAGCCTAAAACAAAACAGGGGACACCGGGTAACATCAAAACAGGGCTAAAAACATCTGGCCCTGCCCCGGCCAAGGAAGGCAAAACCTGCACCCCCCTGGTGTGCTCCCCCAACCGATACCGTGTTCTCATGGATATTCCAGACCCCCAGGCCGGGGGGGAGAGCACGGTAGGGAGTCTAGGAGTCGTTGAGCCTCCTCTTCTGCGGGGGCCACTGTCCCCGGGGGAGGGGGTCGGCCCGGACCCAGGAGATGAGAATGGGAGGGGGGTGGTGGAGGTTATGGACTCCTCAAAAAAAAAAAAAAAAAAGGAGGTAAAGAGGGTGAGGGGTCCTCCTCAGAGGAGAAAGCAAGGGGTGGGAAGAAGATAACCATCTAACTCAATCATTTATGATGGCGGCACCCACTCCGTTGACGCTGGCATCGATTAACGTTGCCAGCATTAAGTCGAATATGGCTAGATTTGCAGCCTTTGATTTTCTCGGCCGGGTTGAAGCTGACATTTTGTTTTTGCAGGAGACCAGACTGTCACTTTTGGCAGAGGTCGTGAAAGCTAGGAGGGAGTGGCGACGTGGGCCCTCCTACTGGTCTCTTGCGGCTGAGCCATATAGCGGGGTGGCGGTACTTTTTACCGCACCGGTCACATGCCGGCGGATGATCGAGTTAGAAATGGGGCGGTGCTTGATCTTAGATGTTCTCATGAGGGGACAAGAACTAAGACTTATCAACATCTACGGTCCCCAGACAAAGTGGGACCGGAAAAGTCTCTTCATGAGGATTAAGCCCTTCCTTTTTACAGGCCGACAAGTCATTTTTGGAGGGGACTTTAACACTGTCGTTAGGCCCCAAGACAGAGGAGGTTCCAGAAAGGTACTGGCCTATGATAGTGTCGAGTTGAATAGAATAGCTAGTGATGCTCGCCTGGAGGACATCCACATTCGGTATACCCCAGGCCACTCGGGATTCACCTATCATAGTGGTAGTCGTAGGTCCAGAATAGACAGGTTTTTTTTAAAGGAGGACGCCATCTCTTCGGCAGTGTCCGTCGTTGAGGTGGAGTTCTCCGATCACTGTATGATTATGTTTTCTTTGAATGTTGCAGAGTCCCTCCAGATGGGAAGAGGTATATGGAGGCTGAATTCTACTCTCCTGGAAGAAGCAGAGATAAGACAGGCCTTCGAGGATTTTCTTCAGAGCCAGGTACCTTTATTGGATCTAGGTGGTACTAAGTCTGAGTGGTGGGAGGTGTTCAAAGAACGGGTGGCTGAGTTTTTCCGTCAGATCTCGTGCCTCAGGTCTATGAGCAGGTATCGCCTGTATCAAGACATGAGGAGGAAACTCGAACATCTAGTCTCAACCGGAGGTAGCCGTGAGGAAATCTCCGTGGTGAAAGCTCTGCTCAAAAGATGCCAATATGATAGGCACACGTCTTTGGTTCTTGAACGGGATTTCGGGAGGTACCGCTCGCCCGATCCTTACAAGAACTGCAAGATGTCAGTGAGTCGTAAGGTGGTGACAGGACTGGTAGATAGTACGGGCTCCCTGATGAGATCCAAATCAGGGATCCTGGAGGTCATCAGATCCTTTTATTCGCAGCTTTTGGGTGAGCAGGATCTAAACCGAGACGAAATGTCGGCTTTCCTGGCTGAAACCATCCCTGAGCCAGGAGCAGACCCCTCGCTTGGTGTTTTGACAGAGTCGATCAAGGAAGAGGAAGTGATGCTGGCGATTGATGGGTTGGCCATCAAAAAGTCGCCAGGCCCAGATGGCTTAACATCTGAGTTTTATAAGGCTTTTAAGGGAACCTTAGTTCCCCTCTTGACTGCGGTTTTTAATGAGTGCCTCTCCTCGGGCGCTCTGCCAAAGTCAATGGGCAAGTCGGCCTTGATCATTCTGTCAAAGGGTAAGGATTCGACCCGTATTGAGAACTGGCGTCCCATAGCGCTCCTCAATACGGACAGAAAGGTTCTCGCAAAAGTACTGTTTAATCGGCTGGTGAAGTTTGCACCCCGGCTCCTTTCGTCGGCCCAGCATTGCTCTGTTCCAGGCCGCAGCACCTTTAGTGCTGTCCTCAGTGTCAGAGAGGCAGTGGAGCAGGGACATTCTGGCCGATGGGAGGGGTACATGCTGTCCTTGGATCAGGCCAAAGCTTTTGACCGGGTGAATCACAAGTACCTATGGTCAGTCCTTCTGAGGTATGGCCTACTGGGTGAGTTCGTTAATTGGCTCCAGACCCTATACGCTGGGGCTGAGTCTTTTGCACTGGTGAACGGTTGGACTGGAACCCCCTTTGAGGTTGGGTCTGGTGTCCGCCAGGGTTGTCCCTTAAGCCCCTTGCTGTATGTTTTCGCGATCGACCCCTTTCTTAGGCGGCTCGATCGTGGGCCATTGGCGGGGGTGGGGATGGACTTGGAGGAGCCGGAAGCCACTCAGAGGGTGGTTGCGTACGCGGATGACGTCACTATCTTTGTCTCCTCGAGAGGGGAGGCAGAGTGGGTGATGTCAGAAGTTGAGCGCTACTCACGGGCATCTGGGTCCAGGATCAACCGGGACAAGTGTGAAAGTCTCTGGCTGGGGGGAGGGGATCCTAGTTTTGATCTCCCGGACACCCTCCCAGAGCCCAAAGGGTCTGCTAAAATCTTAGGCATTGAATTTGGCCCGGGTGATTACCCCAAGAAAAACTGGGAAGGTAGGCTATCAATAGCTGCCCAGAAGGTTGGCCAATGGAAGGGATGGTCTTTGTCCCTTAGGGAAAGGGTTCACCTGGCCAAGGCTTACCTGATGCCCATGTTGCTCTACCTTGGCAGCGTGTGCATGTTGCCAGAGCCTCTCTGGACTCGGGTCTATAGCCTGTTCTTCCAACTGTTATGGGGAAACAGGCTTAACCTAATCAAGAGGGAGGTTACTTACCTACCGAGGAAACTAGGTGGGTTAGGTATGGTTAACCCAGTGGTGTTTCTAGTAAACACCTTCATTAAAATTAATTTGGCGAACCTCTTTGAAAGAGAAAGGGCTCCTCTGTGGATATCCTCCTGCAGGGGATGGTTTCGGCCTTTCTTCCAGGAATGGGAGACAGGAGGCCAAGCGAAAGACCTGCGTGTACCCCATGGGCACCTCCCGGCTTATGCCGCCCCGGTTCTGAAGGTTGTTCGTCGGTGGGGTCTGGAGGCGAGGGAGATCAAGACCATGTCGAGAAAATTTCTTGACAGAAAGGTCTTGTTGACCTGCTTCCAGAAGCCCCTGGCGCTCAGGGACTGCCCAAGTAGCGACCTCGGGGTGGGATTAAAACTTTTAAACTCTGTGAGGATTCCCCAGAAGTTTTGGGATCTGGCTTGGCGCTGCTTCCATGGGAGGCTGTATGTAAGGGGCAATCTGAAGTTCAGAAACTCCGATGAAAGAGGTTGTCCTCGGGAGGAGTGCGATGACACGCTGGAAAGCATGGACCATTTCTTGCTTCAGTGTCCCTTCAATGCAGAGGTTTACAAACGGGTGGGTGCCTCCATCGGTTGGCCCGGTCTGACCAACCTCTCCTACGCTGGTTGGGCCTATGGGGCATTCGGAGACCTGGGTGGAAGGGATCATTGCACTTCTTTTTTAGTTAGTTTAGTGATCAGGTATTTCACGTGGAACGCACGGTGCTTAGTATCGACTCAGTGTAAAATCCTCCTGGAGGACGAGGTGTGTAGGAATATCATGGGTGACCTGGTGAAGGTCCGGTCTCTGAAGGTTGAGAAACTGGGTGCATCCAAGGCCTCTCGACTTTGGAGGGGCTTCAATTTTAGGGTGCCCTAGGTGGAACCAACCTTCAGGGGGAGGGGAGGGAGTGCCCCTGGGTATTAGACTGGAGGTGGGGGTCTGCACCTGGCCATGACACCGGGAAATAGCGATAGGGACAGAATGAGAGACAGCAGGAGGGACAGATTAGTTTATAAAGTAATAAGGGATAGAGATAGGGCAAGCAGGATAGGTTTAGCGATAGGGACCGGGGTGGTGGTTGGGGGTTGGCTTTTGCCTCTGGGCTGGTGCTCTAGGGGGGGCTTTCCTCTCTCTCTCCTCTGGTGATGGGCTGAGTAAGCACAAGTAGGTTTTTGTTTTGAGCTTTTTGGAGACAGAAAAAGGGCTTACAAGCAGCCAAACTTAGGTTTTCGGGTTTATGTATACAGTATGATATTTTGTTATAGTTATGTGTCGGTATGATTATATGGTGTATAGGTGTATGCATGGGTTTGTGTGAATGTTTAGGTAAGATGGGCAGTAGATAGGTGGGGTGGGGGGCCTGGGGGTGTGCCCAGCCTGATTCTGGACTACGTGGACGTGAGGAGGACATGAGACGTGGGATCGGGCTGGTTGGGTGATGTGTTGGGTGGTGGGGGCCAGCATCGGAACTATGCGGACATGGAAGGACATGAGGCGTGATGCTGGTTGGGGGAGGTGATGGGTGGTGATGGATAAGGTAGTATGTACAGGGTTAGGTATGAATGTGGATAAGTTAATAAAAAGGAAAAAAATATATATATAAAAAAAAATATTTTTTTTTTTTTTTGGGGTTTGTTTTGTTGTTTTTTATGTTTTGTTCTTTTCTTTTCATTTACATGGTGCACTGAAGTAAGTGCACCATGGGATGGTAACTTTTATTTTTAGAGTTTATTATTATTATTATTATTTTTTTGTTTATTTTTATTGTGATTATTATTTATGTTGTTTTATATATGTGGTGTTTTTTTAGGGGGCCATTGGTTGGCACATGGTTTTTAAGAGTATGTTGTATATAGTGTTATAGTTATGTTTTCTTGGGGTTGGGGGGGTTTAGGTGTGTGTATGAATGAGTATGGGATTATAGTTATGTATGCATGGGGATTTATGTAAGAAGGGCCAGGCTGAGTAAATTGTACAGAAATGTACATAAGTTTTGTTTTGTTGTGTTTGTTTTGTAAATACCGTTTATTTTGTAATGTTTTATATTTTTCTATTAAAAGAGTAGCAGCAGTGTATATACCGCACAGATCCATATATACCGCACAGATCCATATATATAGCAGCAGTGTATATACCGCACAGATCCATATATAGCAGCAGTGTATATACCGCACAGATCCATATATAGCAGCAGTGAATATACCGCAGATATAAATATATACCAGCAGTGAATGTTATCAGCCGCAGTCCGCCCTTCTCCTCCTCCTCTCATCCAATAACATGTGGAGGCTGAGGAGAGGTGCAGAGTTGCCATACTCACTGGTTAGACGCGCTCTCTGTATCGTGGTCCGCAGGGGCGTGCGCTTTTCCGCTGCAAGCTCTGTTGTGAACTTGTGATATTCTGCACACAGGGGCGGATATAGGATTGAAATCTAGGGCAGGGGTGGAAAAAACACAAACTGTGAACAGACCATATTTTCCCCCCTCCTCCCCCTAACACCCCCCCTATTGAACTCTGTCACCTGTTAACGGAAAAATCATCTGTCCTAAGGAAAAATGTTTCCCGATGAGTACAAGAAAGCCCCACCTGGGAATTAGACTTTCTTGTACTCCACAAAGCGGAAACATTTTTTCCCTCTGGCGGATGACTTTTCAGTTGACAGGAAGCAGAGTTACATGAAGGGAAATTATTTTTCCTTGACCTCTAGTTTCTATTGTGGCGCAGGGGAGAAAAAAGTATAGGTTTTATATTTGTAATACTGCTAACTTTTATTTTTTTGCTATGTTCGGCTGGACCATTTAGACTAAGGGTATGTGCACACGTAGTGACCAAAAACGGCTGAAAATACCGAGCTGTTTTCAAGGGAAAACAGCCCCTGATTTTCAGACTTTTTTTGAGCAACTCGCGTTTTTCGCTGCGTTTTCGCTGCGTTTTTTACGTCCGTTTTTGGAGCTGTTTTCATTGGAGTCTATGAGAAAACGGCTCCAAAAACGTCCAAAGAAGTGTCCTACATATAATGTATATAAGTGTCCCGCACATAATGTATATAAGTGTCCCGCATATAATGTATATAAGTGTCCCGCACATAATGTATATAAGTGTCCCGCATATAATGTATATAAGTGTCCCGCACATAATGTATATAAGTGTCCCGCATATAATGTATATAAGTGTCCTGCATATAATGTATATAAGTGTCCCGCACATAATGTATATAAGTGTCCCGCATATAATGTATATAAGTGTCCCGCACATAATGTATATAAGTGTCCCGCATATAATGTATATAAGTGCCGTGCATATAATGTATATAAGTGTCCTGCATATAATGTATATAAGTGTCCTGCATATAATGTATATAAGTGTCCTGCACATATTGTATATAAGTGTCCTGCATATAAAGTATATAAGTGTCCTGCATATAATGTATATAAGTGTCCTGCATATAATGTATATAAGTGTCCTGCATATAATGTATATAAGTGTCCTGCATATAATGTATATAAGTGTCCTGCATATAATGTATATAAGTGTCCTGCATATAATGTATATAAGTGTCCTGCATATAATGTATATAAGTGCCCCGCATATAATGTATATAAGTGCCCCGCATATAATGTATATAAGTGTCCCGCATATAATGTATATAAGTGTCCCGCACATAATGTATATAAGTGTCCCGCATATAATGTATATAAGTGTCCTGCATATAATGTATATAAGTGTCCCGCATATAATGTATATAAGTGTCCCGCATATAATGTATATAAGTGTCCCGCATATAATGTATATAAGTGTCCCGCATATAATGTATATAAGTGTCCCGCATATAATGTATATAAGTGTCCCGCATATAATGTATATAAGTGTCCCGCATATAATGTATATAAGTGTCCCGCATATAATGTATATAAGTGTCCCGCATATAATGTATATAAGTGTCCCGCATATAATGTATATAAGTGTCCCGCATATAATGTATATAAGTGTCCCGCATATAATGTATATAAGTGTCCCGCATATAATGTATATAAGTGTCCCGCATATAATGTATATAAGTGTCCCGAATATAATGTATATAAGTGTCCCGCATATAATGTATATAAGTGTCCCGCATATAATGTATATAAGGGCATGACCACACGTGGCGGATTTCCTCCGCAACTGTCCGCATCAATGCCGCACAGAATCTGCGTTGCAGATTCTGCTGCGGATCTGCACAAAATGTGCAGAAAATTGATGCGGACTGGCCGCTGCGGACTGCAGGAAAAGTGCTTCCCTTCTCCCTATTCAGTGCAGGATAGAGAGAAGGGACAGCACTTTCCCTAGTGAAAGTCAAAGAAATTCATACTTACCGCCCGTTGTCTTGGTGACGCGTCCCTCTTTCGGCATCCAGCCCGACCTCCCTGGATGACGCTCCAGTCCATGTGACCGCTGCAGCCTGTGCTTGGCCTGTGATTGGCTGCAGCCGTCACTTAGACTGAAACGTCATCCTGGGAGGCCGGACTGGAGACAGACGCAGGGAGTTCTCGGTAAGTATGAACTTATATGTTTTTTTACAGATACATGTATATTGTGATCGGTAGTCACTGTCCCGGGTGCAGAAACAGTTACTGCCGATCGCGTAACTCTTTCAGCACCCTGGACAGTGACTATTTACAGACGTCTCCTAGCAACGCTCCCGTCATTACGGGAGCCCCATTGACTTCCTCAGTCTGGCTGTAGACCTAGAAATACATAGGTCCAGCCAGAATGAAGAAATGTCATGGTAGTAAAAACAATACGCTCCGCAGCACACATAAGATCTGCGGACTTCATTGCGGAATTTTGACTCTCCATTGAAGTCAATGGAGAAATTCCGCCATGAGTCCGCAACCAGTCCGCCACTGCTCCGCAACAGACAGAGCATGCTGCGGACACCAAATTCCGCTCCGCAGCCTATGCTCCGCAGCGGAATTTTCAGCCTCGTCTAAACGAACACTGCTAAATTAAAGTGTAAGTCAATGGACAAACGGCTCCGCTGCGGATTAACGCTGCGGAGTGTCCGCAGCGGAATTTAAGTGAAATTCCGCCACGTGTGGTCATGCCCTAAGTGTCCCGCATATAATGTATATAAGTGGCCCGCATATAATGTATATAAGTGTCCCGCATATAATGTATATAAGTGTCCCGCATATAATGTATATAAGTGTCCCGCATATAATGTATATAAGTGTCCCGCATATAATGTATATAAGTGTCCCGCATATAATGTATATAAGTGTCCCGCATATAATGTATATAAGTGTCCCGCATATAATGTATATAAGTGTCCCGCATATAATGTATATAAGTGTCCCGCATATAATGTATATAAGTGTCCTGCATATAATGTATATAAGTGTCCCGAATATAATGTATATAAGTGTCCCGAATATAATGTATATAAGTGTCCCGAATATAATGTATATAAGTGTCCCGCATATAATGTATATAAGTGGCCCGCATATAATGTATATAAGTGGCCCGCATATAATGTATATAGGTGTCCCGCATATAATGTATATAAGTGTCCCGCATATAATGTATATAAGTGTCCCGCATATAATGTATATAAGTGTCCCGCATATAATGTATATAAGTGTCCCGCATATAATGTATATAAGTGTCCCGCATATAATGTATATAAGTGTCCCGCATATAATGTATATAAGTGTCCCGCATATAATGTATATAAGTGTCCCGAATATAATGTATATAAATGTCCCGCATATAATGTATATAAGTGTCCCGCATATAATGTATATAAGTGTCCCGCATATAATGTATATAAGTGTCCCGCATATAATGTATATAAGTGTCCTGCATATAATGTATAGAAGTGCCCCGCATATAATGTATAGAAGTGCCCCGCATATAATGTATATAAGTGTCCCGCATATAATGTATATAAGTGTCCCGCATATAATGTATATAAGTGTCCCGCATATAATGTATATAAGTGTCCCGCATATAATGTATATAAGTGTCCTGCATATAATGTATATAAGTGTCCCGCATATAATGTATATAAGTGTCCTGCATATAATGTATATAAGTGTCCCGCATATAATGTATATAAGTGTCCCGCATATAATGTATATAAGTGTCCCGCATATAATGTATATAAGTGTGCTGCATATAATGTATATAAGTGTCCCGCATATAATGTATATAAGTGTCCCGCATATAATGTATATAAGTGTGCTGCATATAATGTATATAAGTGTCCCGCATATAATGTATATAAGTGTCCCGCATATAATGTATATAAGTGTACCGCATATAATGTATATAAGTGTCCTGCACTTCTTTTGACCAGGCAGTCATTTTACGCGTCGTGGTTTGACAGCTGTCAAACGACGACGCGTAAATGACAGGTCGTCTGCACAGTACGTCGGCAAACCCATTCAAATGAATGGGCAGATGTTTGCCGACGTGATGTAGCCGTATTTTCAGACGTAAAACGAGGCATAATACGTCTCGTTTACGTCTGAAAATAGGTCGTGTGAACCCAGCCTTAGTCATAGATTAGTTGGACTACTTCGATAATGTACGTTTTTTTATAAAATGGTGAAAGAGGGTTGTGCGGGGGAGTTTTTATTTCAATAAAAAATGTTTTCTTATGTCTTTGTTTTTTTTTTTTAATTATATTACCGGCCGGCCTTAGGTTGGATGGCGCACTGTGCGGGGGACTCTATTGCTGCCCTCTACAAATACAGGCAAATATACACATATATATATATACACACACACACACACACACACACACACACACACACACACACACACACGGACCCAAGGCATGTATACATATAGACACATATATACACACATACAGACAGATATATATACACACACACACACACACACACACACACAAAGCATGTATACATATAGAGACACATATATATATACACACACACAGACAGACACAAGGCATGTATACACACATATATACACACATAGACGGACCCAAGGCATGTATACATATAGACACATATATACACACACACATACAGACACAAGGCATGTATGCATATACAGACACATATATATACACACACACAAAGCATGTATACATATAGAGACACATATATACACACACACACAATCAGACACAAGGCATGTATGCATATACAGACACACATATATATATATATATATATATATACACACACACACAATCAGACACAAGGCATGTATGCATATACAGACACACATATATATATATATATATATATATATATACAGTGGAGGAAATAAGTATTTGATCCCTTGCTGACTTTGTAAGTTTGCCCACTGTCAAAGTCATGAACAGTCTAGAATTTTTAGGCTAGGTTAATTTTACCAGTGAGAGATAGATTATATAAAAAAAAAAAAAGAAAATCACATTGTCAAAATGATATATATTTATTTGCATTGTGCACAGAGAAATAAGTATTTGATCCCCTACCTACCATTAAGAGTTCAGCCTCCTCCAGACCAGTTACACGCTCCAAATCAACTTGGTGCCTGCATTAAAGACAGCTGTCTTACATGGTCACCTGTATAAAAGACTCCTGTCCACAGACTCATTTAATCAGTCTGACTCTAACCTCTACAACATGGGCAAGACCAAAGAGCTTTCTAAGAATGTCAGGGACAAGATCATAGACCTGCACAAGGCTGGAATGGGCTACAAACCCATAAGTAAGATGCTGGGTGAGAAAGAGACAACTGTTGGTGCAATAGTAAGAAAATGGAAGACATACAAAATGACTGTCAAACGACATCGATCTGGGGCTCCATGCAAAATCTCACCTCGTGGGGTATCCTTGATCCTGAGGAAGGTGAGAGCTCAGCCGAAAACTTCACGGGGGGAACTTGTTAATGATCTCAAGGCAGCTGGGACCACAGTCACCAAGAAAACCATTGGTAACACATTACGCCTTAATGGATTAAAATCCTGCAGTGCCCGCAAGGTCCCCCTGCTCAAGAAGGCACATGTACAGGCCCGTCTGAAGTTTGCAAATGAACATCTGGATGATTCTGAGAGTGATTGGGAGAAGGTGCTGTGGTCAGATGAGACTAAAATTGAGCTCTTTGGCATTAACTCAACTCGCCATTTTTGGAGGAAGAAAAATGCTGCCTATGATCCAAAGAACACCGTCCCCACTGTCAAGCATGGAGGTGGAAACATTATGTTTTGGGGGTGTTTCTCTGCTAAGTGCACAGGACTACTTCACCGCATCAATGGGAGAATGGATAGAGCCATGTACCGTCAAATCCTGAGTGACAACCTCCTTCCCTCCACCAGGACATTAAAAAGGGCTCGTGGCTGGGTCTTCCAGCACGACAATTACCCGAAACATACAGCCAAGGCAACAAAGGAGTGGCTCAAAAAGAAGCACATTAAGGTCATGGAGTGGCCTAGCCAGTCTCCAGACCTTAATCCCATCGAAAACTTATGGAGGGAGCTGAAGATCCGAGTTGCCAAGCGACAGCCTCGAAATCTTAATGATTTACAGATGATCTGCAAAGAGGAGTGGGCCAAAATTCCATCTAACGTGTGCAAACCTCATCATCAACTACTAAAAATGTCTGACTGCTGTGCTTGCCAACAAGGGTTTTGCCACCAAGTATTAAGTCTTGTTTGCCAAAGGGATCAAATACTTATTTCTCTGTGCACAATGCAAATAAATATATATAATTTTGACAATGTGATTTTTTTTTGATTTTTTTTATATAATCTATCTCTCACTGGTAAAATTAACCTAGCCTAAAAATTCTAGACTGTTCATGTCTTTGACAGTGGGCAAACTTACAAAATCAGCAAGGGATCAAATACTTATTTCCTTCACTGTATATATATATATATATATACACACACACACACACACTCACACACTCACACACTCACACACTCACACACTCACAGGAACTTACCATCTCTCCAGCTGCACAGGTTTCTTGCAGGTCGGACTGTGGGCGGAGCTTCCTCCTCGGCTCTGCACTTCCTCTGCTTCCTCAGTGTGTGTAACGAGGAGCAGAGAATATAGAGTCCAAAGCACGGCCTGCACAGTTGCGCCCCCTACATGGTGGGAGGATGCAGCACCATGTCGCACACCTCTAAGGCTGCCCAATGCAGTCAGTCAGATGCCCCCCTCTTGTCAGTATGGTAGCAGCCATCACTTTTAAATTAGTGAGGGCAGGAGGCTGAGCGCAGTAATTGGCACTCTGCCGCTCTAGTCTTTATCAACGACTCAGCCTCCTGTCCTCAACTCATTACTTACCAGCTGCTCTTCTTTTCTTCAGGAGAGAGCGTTCGGCCGCTCCTCCCGCAGTCCTCCAGGTTCCCTATGCTCCTCTCTCACGGCGCGTGCAGCGTCACAGAGGGGGGTGTACTAGCAGACGTGCGCCTATCGTGCTGCACGTCTGCTAGGTAAAGTATTCTCCCCACGCATCCCCCCTGGCCCTGCCACAATATGCCGCCCCCCGTTTTTAGCTCGGTGTTGCCGCCTGAGGCCGCTGCTTCACCTCACCTAATGGCAGGTGCGGCCCTGTATCTATCTGTCAGGAGGTAGAAGAGTAATGTTCTGCAGATCTCCAGAGAGGTCAGTGGTGTAATAATCTGCAGAATATATCACTATGTATCTGTCAGGAGGTAGAGGAGTAATGTTCTGCAGATCTCTAGAGAGGTCAGTGGTGTAATAATCTGCAGAATATATCACTATCTGTCAGGAGGTAGAGGAGCAATGTTCTGCAGATCTCTAGAGAGGTCAATGGTGTAATAATCTGCAGAATATATCACTATCTATCTCAAAAGGTAGAGGAGCAATGTTCTGCAGATCTCCAGAGAGGTTAGTGGTGTAATAATCTGCAGAATATATCACTATGTATCTGTCAGGAGGTAGAGAGAAAAGAGCAATGTTCTGCAGATCTCTAGAGAGGTCAGTGGTGTAATAATCTGCAGACTATATCACTATGTATCTGTCAGGAGGTAGAGGAGCAATGTTCTGCAGATCTCTTGAGAGGTCAGTGGTGTAATAATCTGCAGAATATATCACTAAGTATCTGTCAGGAGGTAGAGGAGCAATGTTCTGCAGATCTCTAGAGAGGTCAGTGGTGTAATAATCTGCAGAATATATCACTAAGTATCTGTCAGGAGGTAGAGGAGCAATGTTCTGCAGATCTCTAGGGAGGTCAGTGGTGTAATAATCTGCAGAATATATCACTATCTATCTGTCAGGAGGTAGAGGAGCAATGTTCTGCAGATGTCCAGAGAGGTCAGTGGTGTAATAATCTGCAGAATATATCACTAAGTATCTGTCAGGAGGTAGAGGAGCAATGTTCTGCAGATCTCCAGAGTGGTCAGTGGTGTAATAATCTGCAGAATATATCACTATGTATCTGTCAGGGGGTTGAGTAGCAATGTTCTTCAGATCTCTAGAGAGTTTAGTGGTGTAATAATCTGCAGAATATATCACTATGTATCTGTCAGGAGGTAAAGGAGCAATGTTCTGCAGATCTCTAGAGAGGTCAGTGGTGTAATAATCTGCAGACTATATCACTATGTATCTGTCAGGAGGTAGAGGAGCAATGTTCTGCAGATCTCTAGAGAAGTCAGTGGTGTAATAATCTGCAGAATATATCACTATGTATCTGTCAGGGGGTAGAGGAGCAATGTTCTGCAGATCTCCAGAGAGCTCAGTGGTGTAATAATCTGCAGACTATATCACTATGTATCTGTCAGGAGGTAGAGGAGCAATGTTCTGCAGATCTCTAGAGAGGTTAGTGGTGTAATAATCTGCAGAATATATCACTATGTATCTGTCAGGAGGTAGAGGAGCAATGTTCTGCAGATCTCTAGAGAGGTCAGTGGTGTAATAATCTGCAGACTATATCACTGTGTATCTGTCAGGAGGTAGAGGAGTAATGTTCTGCAGTTCTCCAGAGTTGTCAGTGGTGTAATAATCTGCAGGATATATCACTATGTATCTGTCAGGAGGTAGAGGAGCAATGTTCTGCAGATCTCTAGAGAGGTCAGTGGTGTAATAATCTGCAGAATATATCACTATGTATCTGTCAGGGGTAGAGGAGCAATGTTCTGCAGATCTCCAGAGAGGTCAGTGGTGTAATAATCTGCAGAATATATCACTATCTATCTGTCAGGAGGTAGAGGAGTAATGTTCTGCAGATCTCCAGAGAGGTCAGTGGTGTAATAATCTTCAGAATATATCACTATGTATCTATCACGAGGTAGAGGAGCAATGTTCTGCAGATCTCTAGAAAGGTCAATGGTGTAATAATCTGCAGAATATATCACTATCTATCTGTCAGGAGGTAGAGGAGCAATGTTCTGCAGATCTCTAGAGAGGTCAGTGGTGTAATAATCTGCAGAATATGTCACTATGTATCTGTCAGGAGGTAGAGGAGCAATGTTCTGCAGATCTCTTGAGAGGTCAGTGGTGTAATAATCTGCAGAATATATCACTATATATCTGTCAGGAGGTAGAGAGAACAGAGCAATGTTCTGCAGATCTCTAGAGAGGTCAGTGGTGTAATAATCTGCAGAATATATCACTATCTATCTGTCAAGAGGTAGAGGAGTAATGTTCTGCAGATCTCCAGAGAGGTCAGTGGTGTAATAATCTGCAGAATATATCACTATCTATCTGTCAGGAGGTAGAGGAGCAATGTTCTGCAGATCCCCAGAGAGGTCAATGGTGTAATAATCTGCAGAATATATCACTATCTATCTGTCAGGAGGTAGAGGAGCAATGTTCTGCAGATCTCCAGAGAGGTCAGTGGTGTAATAATCTGCAGGATATATCACTAAGTATCTGTCAGGAGGTAGAGGAGTAATGTTCTGCAGATCTCTAGAGAAGTCAGTGGTGTAATAATCTGCAGAATATATCACTATGTATCTGTCAGGGGGTTGAGGAGCAATGTTCTGCAGATCTCTAGAGAGGTTAGTGGTGTAATAATCTGCAGAATATATCACTATGTATCTGTCAGGAGGTAAAGGAGCAATGTTCTGCAGATCTCTAGAGAGGTCAGTGGTGTAATAATCTGCAGACTATATCACTATGTATCTGTCAGGAGGTAGAGGAGCAATGTTCTGCAGATCTCTAGAGAAGACAGTGGTGTAATAATCTGCAGAATATATCACTATGTATCTGTCAGGGGGTAGAGGAGCAATGTTCTGCAGATCTCTAGAGAGGTTAGTGGTGTAATAATCTGCAGAATATATCACTATGTATCTGTCAGGTGGTAGAGGAGCAATGTTCTGCAGATCTCCAGAGAGGTCAGTGGTGTAATAATCTGCAGAATATATCACTATGTATCTGTCAGGAGGTAGAGGAGCAATGTTCTGCAGATCTCTAGAGAGGTCAGTGGTGTAATAATCTGCAGAATATATCACTATGTATCTGTTAGGAGGTAGAGGAGCAATGTTCTGCAGATCTCTAGAGAGGTCAGTGGTGTAATAATCTGCAGAATATATCACTATGTATCTGTCAGGAGGTAGAGGAGCAATGTTCTGCAGATCTCTAGAGAGGTCAGTGGTGTAATAATCTGCAGAATATATCACTATGTATCTGTTAGGAGGTAGAGGAGCAATGTTCTGCAGATCTCTAGAGAGGTCAGTGGTGTAATAATCTGCAGAATATATCACTATATATCTGTCATGAGGTAGAGAGGACAGAGCAATGTTCTGCAGATCTCCAGAGAGGTCAGTGGTGTAATAATCTGCAGAATATATCACTATATATCTGTCATGAGGTAGAGAGGAGAGAGCAATGTTCTGCAGATCTCCGGAGCGGTCAGTGGTGTAAAAATCTGTGGAATATATCACTATCTATCTGTCAGGAGGTAGAGGAGCAATGTTCTGCAGATCTATAGAGAGGTCAGTGGTGTAATAATCTGCAGGATATATCACTATGTATCTGTCAGGGGGTAGAGGAGCAATGTTCTGCAGATCTCCGGAGCAGTCAGTGGTGTAAAAATCTGCAGAATATATCACTATGTATCTATCACGAGGTAGAGGAGCAATGTTCTGCAGATCTCTAGAGAGGTCAGTGGTGTAATAATCTGCAGAATATATCACTATGTATCTGTCAGGAGGTAGAGGATAAATGTTCTGCAGATCTCCAGAGAAGTCAGTGGTGTAATAATCTGCAGAATATATCACTATGTATCTGTCAGGAGCTAGAGGAGTAATGTTCTGCAGTTCTCCTGAGTTGTCAGTGGTGTAATAATCTGCAGGATATATCACTATGTATCTGTCAGGAGGTAGAGGAGCAATGTTCTGCAGATCTCCGGAGCAGTCAGTGGTGTAAAAATCTGCAGAATATATCACTATGTATCTATCACGAGGTAGAGGAGCAATGTTCTGCAGATCTCTAGAGAGGTCAGTGGTGTAATAATCTGCAGAATATATCACTATGTATCTGTCAGGAGGTAGAGGATAAATGTTCTGCAGATCTCCAGAGAAGTCAGTGGTGTAATAATCTGCAGAATATATCACTATGTATCTGTCAGGAGGTAGAGGAGTAATGTTCTGCAGATCTCCAGAGAGGTCAGTGGTGTAATAATCTGCAGAATATATCACTATATATCTGTCAGGAGGTAGAGAGAACAGAGCAATGTTCTGCAGATCTCTAGAGAGGTCAGTGGTGTAATAATCTGCAGAATATATCACTATCTATCTGTCAGGAGGTAGAGGAGTAATGTTCTGCAGATCTCCAGAGAGGTCAGTGGTGTAATAATCTGCAGAATATATCACTATCTATCTGTCAGGAGGTAGAGGAGCAATGTTCTGCAGATCCCCAGAGAGGTCAATGGTGTAATAATCTGCAGAATATATCACTATCTATCTGTCAGGAGGTAGAGGAGCAATGTTCTGCAGATCTCCAGAGAGGTCAGTGGTGTAATAATCTGCAGGATATATCACTAAGTATCTGTCAGGAGGTAGAGGAGTAATGTTCTGCAGATCTCTAGAGAAGTCAGTGGTGTAATAATCTGCAGAATATATCACTATGTATCTGTCAGGGGGTTGAGGAGCAATGTTCTGCAGATCTCTAGAGAGGTTAGTGGTGTAATAATCTGCAGAATATATCACTATGTATCTGTCAGGAGGTAAAGGAGCAATGTTCTGCAGATCTCTAGAGAGGTCAGTGGTGTAATAATCTGCAGACTATATCACTATGTATCTGTCAGGAGGTAGAGGAGCAATGTTCTGCAGATCTCTAGAGAAGACAGTGGTGTAATAATCTGCAGAATATATCACTATGTATCTGTCAGGGGGTAGAGGAGCAATGTTCTGCAGATCTCTAGAGAGGTTAGTGGTGTAATAATCTGCAGAATATATCACTATGTATCTGTCAGGTGGTAGAGGAGCAATGTTCTGCAGATCTCCAGAGAGGTCAGTGGTGTAATAATCTGCAGAATATATCACTATGTATCTGTCAGGAGGTAGAGGAGCAATGTTCTGCAGATCTCTAGAGAGGTCAGTGGTGTAATAATCTGCAGAATATATCACTATGTATCTGTTAGGAGGTAGAGGAGCAATGTTCTGCAGATCTCTAGAGAGGTCAGTGGTGTAATAATCTGCAGAATATATCACTATGTATCTGTCAGGAGGTAGAGGAGCAATGTTCTGCAGATCTCTAGAGAGGTCAGTGGTGTAATAATCTGCAGAATATATCACTATGTATCTGTTAGGAGGTAGAGGAGCAATGTTCTGCAGATCTCTAGAGAGGTCAGTGGTGTAATAATCTGCAGAATATATCACTATATATCTGTCATGAGGTAGAGAGGACAGAGCAATGTTCTGCAGATCTCCAGAGAGGTCAGTGGTGTAATAATCTGCAGAATATATCACTATATATCTGTCATGAGGTAGAGAGGAGAGAGCAATGTTCTGCAGATCTCCGGAGCGGTCAGTGGTGTAAAAATCTGTGGAATATATCACTATCTATCTGTCAGGAGGTAGAGGAGCAATGTTCTGCAGATCTATAGAGAGGTCAGTGGTGTAATAATCTGCAGGATATATCACTATGTATCTGTCAGGGGGTAGAGGAGCAATGTTCTGCAGATCTCCGGAGCAGTCAGTGGTGTAAAAATCTGCAGAATATATCACTATGTATCTATCACGAGGTAGAGGAGCAATGTTCTGCAGATCTCTAGAGAGGTCAGTGGTGTAATAATCTGCAGAATATATCACTATGTATCTGTCAGGAGGTAGAGGATAAATGTTCTGCAGATCTCCAGAGAAGTCAGTGGTGTAATAATCTGCAGAATATATCACTATGTATCTGTCAGGAGCTAGAGGAGTAATGTTCTGCAGTTCTCCTGAGTTGTCAGTGGTGTAATAATCTGCAGGATATATCACTATGTATCTGTCAGGAGGTAGAGGAGCAATGTTCTGCAGATCTCTAGAGAGGTCAGTGGTGTAATAATCTGCAGAATATATCACTATGTATCTGTCAGGAGGTAGAGGAGCAATGTTCTGCAGATCTCTAGAGAGATCAGTGGTGTAATAATCTGCAGAATATATCACTATATATCTGTCATGAGGTAGAGAGGACAGAGCAATGTTCTGCAGATCTCCAGAGAGGTCAGTGGTGTAATAATCTGCAGAATATATCACTATATATCTGTCATGAGGTAGAGAGGAGAGAGCAATGTTCTGCAGATCTCCGGAGCGGTCAGTGGTGTAAAAATCTGTGGAATATATCACTATCTATCTGTCAGGAGGTAGAGGAGCAATGTTCTGCAGATCTATAGAGAGGTCAGTGGTGTAATAATCTGCAGGATATATCACTATGTATCTGTCAGGGGGTAGAGGAGCAATGTTCTGCAGATCTCCGGAGCAGTCAGTGGTGTAAAAATCTGCAGAATATATCACTATGTATCTATCACGAGGTAGAGGAGCAATGTTCTGCAGATCTCTAGAGAGGTCAGTGGTGTAATAATTTGCAGAATATATCACTATGTATCTGTCAGGAGGTAGAGGATAAATGTTCTGCAGATCTCCAGAGAAGTCAGTGGTGTAATAATCTGCAGAATATATCACTATGTATCTATCAGGAGCTAGAGGAGTAATGTTCTGCAGTTCTCCTGAGTTGTCAGTGGTGTAATAATCTGCAGGATATATCACTATGTATCTGTCAGGAGGTAGAGGAGCAATGTTCTGCAGATCTCTAGAGAGGTCAGTGGTGTAATAATCTGCAGAATATATCACTATGTATCTGTCAGGAGGTAGAGGAGCAATGTTCTGCAGATCTCTAGAGAGATCAGTGGTGTAATAATCTGCAGAATATATCACTATCTATCTGTCAGGAGGTAGAGGAGCAATGTTCTGCAGATCTCCAGAGAGGTCAATGGTGTAATAATCTGCAGAATATATCACTATCTATCTGTCAGGAGGTAGAGGAGCAATGTTTTGCAGATCTCCAGAGAGGTCAGTGGTGTAATAATCTGCAGAATATATCACTAAGTATCTGTCAGGAGGTTGAGTAGCAATGTTCTTCAGATCTCTAGAGAGTTTAGTGGTGTAATAATCTCCAGAATATATCACTATGTATCTGTCAGGAGGTAAAGGAGCAATGTTCTGCAGATCTCTAGAGAGGTCAGTGGTGTAATAATCTGCAGACTATATCACTATGTATCTGTCAGGAGGTAGAGGAGCAATGTTCTGCAGATCTCTAGAGAAGTCAGTGGTGTAATAATCTGCAGAATATATCACTATGTATCTGTCAGGGGGTAGAGGAGCAATGTTCTGCAGATCTCCAGAGAGGTCAGTGGTGTAATAATCTGCAGACTATATCACTATGTATCTGTCAGGAGGTAGAGGAGCAATGTTCTGCAGATCTCTAGAGAGGTTAGTGGTGTAATAATCTGCAGAATATATCACTATGTATCTGTCAGGAGGTAGAGGAGCAAATGTTCTGCAGATCTCTTGAGAGGTCAGTGGTGTAATAATCTGCAGAATATATCACTATATATCTGTCAGGAGGTAGAGAGAACAGAGCAATGTTCTGCAGTTCTCTAGAGAGGTCAGTGGTGTAATAATCTGCAGAATATATCACTATCTATCTGTCAGGAGGTAGAGGAGTAATGTTCTGCAGATCTCCAGAGAGGTCAGTGGTGTAATAATCTGCAGAATATATCACTATCTATCTGTCAGGAGGTAGAGGAGCAATGTTCTGCAGATCTCCAGAGAAGTCAATGGTGTAATAATCTGCAGAATATATCACTACCTATCTGTCAGGAGGTAGAGGAGCAATGTTCTGCAGATCTCCAGAGAGGTCAGTGGTGTAATAATCTGCAGAATATATCAATAAGTATCTGTAAGGAGGTAGAGGAGTAATGTTCTTCAGATCTCCAGAGAGGTCAGTGGTGTAATAATCTGCAGAATATATCACTATGTATCTGTCAGGGGGTAGAGGAGCAATGTTCTGCAGATCTCTAGAGAGGTCAGTGGTGTAATAATCTGCAGACTATATCACTATGTATCTGTCAGGAGGTAGAGGAGCAATGTTCTGCAGATCTCTAGAGAAGTCAGTGGTGTAATAATCTGCAGAATATATCACTATGTATCTGTCAGGGGGTAGAGGAGCAATGTTCTGCAGATCTCTTGAGAGGTCAGTGGTGTAATAATCTGCAGAATATATCACTATATATCTGTCAGGAGGTAGAGAGAACAGAGCAATGTTCTGCAGATCTCTAGAGAGGTCAGTGGTGTAATAATCTGCAGACTATATCACTATGTATCTGTCAGGAGGTAGAGGAGTAATGTTCTGCAGTTCTCCAGAGTTGTCAGTGGTGTAATAATCTGCAGGATATATCACTATGTATCTGTCAGGAGGTAGAGGAGCAATGTTCTGCAGATCTCTAGAGAGGTCAGTGGTGTAATAATCTGCAGAATATATCACTATATATCTGTCAGGAGGTAGAGAGAACAGAGCAATGTTCTGCAGATCTCTAGAGAGGTCAGTGGTGTAATAATCTGCAGAATATATCACTAAGTATCTGTCAGGAGGTAGAGGAGCAATGTTCTGCAGATCTCCAGAGTGGTCAGTGGTGTAATAATCTGCAGAATATATCACTATGTATCTGTCAGGGGGTTGAGTAGCAATGTTCTTCAGATCTCTAGAGAGTTTAGTGGTGTAATAATCTGCAGAATATATCACTATGTATCTGTCAGGAGGTAAAGGAGCAATGTTCTGCAGATCTCTAGAGAGGTCAGTGGTGTAATAATCTGCAGACTATATCACTATGTATCTGTCAGGAGGTAGAGGAGCAATGTTCTGCAGATCTCTAGAGAAGTCAGTGGTGTAATAATCTGCAGAATATATCACTATGTATCTGTCAGGGGGTAGAGGAGCAATGTTCTGCAGATCTCCAGAGAGCTCAGTGGTGTAATAATCTGCAGACTATATCACTATGTATCTGTCAGGAGGTAGAGGAGCAATGTTCTGCAGATCTCTAGAGAGGTTAGTGGTGTAATAATCTGCAGAATATATCACTATGTATCTGTCAGGAGGTAGAGGAGCAATGTTCTGCAGATCTCTAGAGAGGTCAGTGGTGTAATAATCTGCAGACTATATCACTGTGTATCTGTCAGGAGGTAGAGGAGTAATGTTCTGCAGTTCTCCAGAGTTGTCAGTGGTGTAATAATCTGCAGGATATATCACTATGTATCTGTCAGGAGGTAGAGGAGCAATGTTCTGCAGATCTCTAGAGAGGTCAGTGGTGTAATAATCTGCAGAATATATCACTATGTATCTGTCAGGGGTAGAGGAGCAATGTTCTGCAGATCTCCAGAGAGGTCAGTGGTGTAATAATCTGCAGAATATATCACTATCTATCTGTCAGGAGGTAGAGGAGTAATGTTCTGCAGATCTCCAGAGAGGTCAGTGGTGTAATAATCTTCAGAATATATCACTATGTATCTATCACGAGGTAGAGGAGCAATGTTCTGCAGATCTCTAGAAAGGTCAATGGTGTAATAATCTGCAGAATATATCACTATCTATCTGTCAGGAGGTAGAGGAGCAATGTTCTGCAGATCTCCAGAGAGGTCAGTGGTGTAATAATCTGCAGAATATATCACTAAGTATCTGTCAGGAGGTAGAGGAGTAATGTTCTGCTGATCTCCAGAGAGGTCAGTGGTGTAATAATCTGCAGAATATATCACTATGTATCTGTCAGGGGGTTGAGGAGCAATGTTCTGCAGATCTCTAGAGAGTTTAGTGGTGTAATAATCTGCAGAATATATCACTATGTATCTGTCAGGAGGTAAAGGAGCAATGTTCTGCAGCTCTCTAGAGAGGTCAGTGGTGTAATAATCTGCAGACTATATCACTATGTATCTGTCAGGAAGTAGAGGAGCAATGTTCTGCAGATCTCTAGAGAGGTCAGTGGTGTAATAATCTGCAGAATATGTCACTATGTATCTGTCAGGAGGTAGAGGAGCAATGTTCTGCAGATCTCTTGAGAGGTCAGTGGTGTAATAATCTGCAGAATATATCACTATATATCTGTCAGGAGGTAGAGAGAACAGAGCAATGTTCTGCAGATCTCTAGAGAGGTCAGTGGTGTAATAATCTGCAGAATATATCACTATCTATCTGTCAAGAGGTAGAGGAGTAATGTTCTGCAGATCTCCAGAGAGGTCAGTGGTGTAATAATCTGCAGAATATATCACTATCTATCTGTCAGGAGGTAGAGGAGCAATGTTCTGCAGATCCCCAGAGAGGTCAATGGTGTAATAATCTGCAGAATATATCACTATCTATCTGTCAGGAGGTAGAGGAGCAATGTTCTGCAGATCTCCAGAGAGGTCAGTGGTGTAATAATCTGCAGGATATATCACTAAGTATCTGTCAGGAGGTAGAGGAGTAATGTTCTGCAGATCTCTAGAGAAGTCAGTGGTGTAATAATCTGCAGAATATATCACTATGTATCTGTCAGGGGGTTGAGGAGCAATGTTCTGCAGATCTCTAGAGAGGTTAGTGGTGTAATAATCTGCAGAATATATCACTATGTATCTGTCAGGAGGTAAAGGAGCAATGTTCTGCAGATCTCTAGAGAGGTCAGTGGTGTAATAATCTGCAGACTATATCACTATGTATCTGTCAGGAGGTAGAGGAGCAATGTTCTGCAGATCTCTAGAGAAGACAGTGGTGTAATAATCTGCAGAATATATCACTATGTATCTGTCAGGGGGTAGAGGAGCAATGTTCTGCAGATCTCTAGAGAGGTTAGTGGTGTAATAATCTGCAGAATATATCACTATGTATCTGTCAGGTGGTAGAGGAGCAATGTTCTGCAGATCTCCAGAGAGGTCAGTGGTGTAATAATCTGCAGAATATATCACTATGTATCTGTCAGGAGGTAGAGGAGCAATGTTCTGCAGATCTCTAGAGAGGTCAGTGGTGTAATAATCTGCAGAATATATCACTATGTATCTGTTAGGAGGTAGAGGAGCAATGTTCTGCAGATCTCTAGAGAGGTCAGTGGTGTAATAATCTGCAGAATATATCACTATGTATCTGTCAGGAGGTAGAGGAGCAATGTTCTGCAGATCTCTAGAGAGGTCAGTGGTGTAATAATCTGCAGAATATATCACTATGTATCTGTTAGGAGGTAGAGGAGCAATGTTCTGCAGATCTCTAGAGAGGTCAGTGGTGTAATAATCTGCAGAATATATCACTATATATCTGTCATGAGGTAGAGAGGACAGAGCAATGTTCTGCAGATCTCCAGAGAGGTCAGTGGTGTAATAATCTGCAGAATATATCACTATATATCTGTCATGAGGTAGAGAGGAGAGAGCAATGTTCTGCAGATCTCCGGAGCGGTCAGTGGTGTAAAAATCTGTGGAATATATCACTATCTATCTGTCAGGAGGTAGAGGAGCAATGTTCTGCAGATCTATAGAGAGGTCAGTGGTGTAATAATCTGCAGGATATATCACTATGTATCTGTCAGGGGGTAGAGGAGCAATGTTCTGCAGATCTCCGGAGCAGTCAGTGGTGTAAAAATCTGCAGAATATATCACTATGTATCTATCACGAGGTAGAGGAGCAATGTTCTGCAGATCTCTAGAGAGGTCAGTGGTGTAATAATCTGCAGAATATATCACTATGTATCTGTCAGGAGGTAGAGGATAAATGTTCTGCAGATCTCCAGAGAAGTCAGTGGTGTAATAATCTGCAGAATATATCACTATGTATCTGTCAGGAGCTAGAGGAGTAATGTTCTGCAGTTCTCCTGAGTTGTCAGTGGTGTAATAATCTGCAGGATATATCACTATGTATCTGTCAGGAGGTAGAGGAGCAATGTTCTGCAGATCTCCGGAGCAGTCAGTGGTGTAAAAATCTGCAGAATATATCACTATGTATCTATCACGAGGTAGAGGAGCAATGTTCTGCAGATCTCTAGAGAGGTCAGTGGTGTAATAATCTGCAGAATATATCACTATGTATCTGTCAGGAGGTAGAGGATAAATGTTCTGCAGATCTCCAGAGAAGTCAGTGGTGTAATAATCTGCAGAATATATCACTATGTATCTGTCAGGAGGTAGAGGAGTAATGTTCTGCAGATCTCCAGAGAGGTCAGTGGTGTAATAATCTGCAGAATATATCACTATATATCTGTCAGGAGGTAGAGAGAACAGAGCAATGTTCTGCAGATCTCTAGAGAGGTCAGTGGTGTAATAATCTGCAGAATATATCACTATCTATCTGTCAGGAGGTAGAGGAGTAATGTTCTGCAGATCTCCAGAGAGGTCAGTGGTGTAATAATCTGCAGAATATATCACTATCTATCTGTCAGGAGGTAGAGGAGCAATGTTCTGCAGATCCCCAGAGAGGTCAATGGTGTAATAATCTGCAGAATATATCACTATCTATCTGTCAGGAGGTAGAGGAGCAATGTTCTGCAGATCTCCAGAGAGGTCAGTGGTGTAATAATCTGCAGGATATATCACTAAGTATCTGTCAGGAGGTAGAGGAGTAATGTTCTGCAGATCTCTAGAGAAGTCAGTGGTGTAATAATCTGCAGAATATATCACTATGTATCTGTCAGGGGGTTGAGGAGCAATGTTCTGCAGATCTCTAGAGAGGTTAGTGGTGTAATAATCTGCAGAATATATCACTATGTATCTGTCAGGAGGTAAAGGAGCAATGTTCTGCAGATCTCTAGAGAGGTCAGTGGTGTAATAATCTGCAGACTATATCACTATGTATCTGTCAGGAGGTAGAGGAGCAATGTTCTGCAGATCTCTAGAGAAGACAGTGGTGTAATAATCTGCAGAATATATCACTATGTATCTGTCAGGGGGTAGAGGAGCAATGTTCTGCAGATCTCTAGAGAGGTTAGTGGTGTAATAATCTGCAGAATATATCACTATGTATCTGTCAGGTGGTAGAGGAGCAATGTTCTGCAGATCTCCAGAGAGGTCAGTGGTGTAATAATCTGCAGAATATATCACTATGTATCTGTCAGGAGGTAGAGGAGCAATGTTCTGCAGATCTCTAGAGAGGTCAGTGGTGTAATAATCTGCAGAATATATCACTATGTATCTGTTAGGAGGTAGAGGAGCAATGTTCTGCAGATCTCTAGAGAGGTCAGTGGTGTAATAATCTGCAGAATATATCACTATGTATCTGTCAGGAGGTAGAGGAGCAATGTTCTGCAGATCTCTAGAGAGGTCAGTGGTGTAATAATCTGCAGAATATATCACTATGTATCTGTTAGGAGGTAGAGGAGCAATGTTCTGCAGATCTCTAGAGAGGTCAGTGGTGTAATAATCTGCAGAATATATCACTATATATCTGTCATGAGGTAGAGAGGACAGAGCAATGTTCTGCAGATCTCCAGAGAGGTCAGTGGTGTAATAATCTGCAGAATATATCACTATATATCTGTCATGAGGTAGAGAGGAGAGAGCAATGTTCTGCAGATCTCCGGAGCGGTCAGTGGTGTAAAAATCTGTGGAATATATCACTATCTATCTGTCAGGAGGTAGAGGAGCAATGTTCTGCAGATCTATAGAGAGGTCAGTGGTGTAATAATCTGCAGGATATATCACTATGTATCTGTCAGGGGGTAGAGGAGCAATGTTCTGCAGATCTCCGGAGCAGTCAGTGGTGTAAAAATCTGCAGAATATATCACTATGTATCTATCACGAGGTAGAGGAGCAATGTTCTGCAGATCTCTAGAGAGGTCAGTGGTGTAATAATCTGCAGAATATATCACTATGTATCTGTCAGGAGGTAGAGGATAAATGTTCTGCAGATCTCCAGAGAAGTCAGTGGTGTAATAATCTGCAGAATATATCACTATGTATCTGTCAGGAGCTAGAGGAGTAATGTTCTGCAGTTCTCCTGAGTTGTCAGTGGTGTAATAATCTGCAGGATATATCACTATGTATCTGTCAGGAGGTAGAGGAGCAATGTTCTGCAGATCTCTAGAGAGGTCAGTGGTGTAATAATCTGCAGAATATATCACTATGTATCTGTCAGGAGGTAGAGGAGCAATGTTCTGCAGATCTCTAGAGAGATCAGTGGTGTAATAATCTGCAGAATATATCACTATATATCTGTCATGAGGTAGAGAGGACAGAGCAATGTTCTGCAGATCTCCAGAGAGGTCAGTGGTGTAATAATCTGCAGAATATATCACTATATATCTGTCATGAGGTAGAGAGGAGAGAGCAATGTTCTGCAGATCTCCGGAGCGGTCAGTGGTGTAAAAATCTGTGGAATATATCACTATCTATCTGTCAGGAGGTAGAGGAGCAATGTTCTGCAGATCTATAGAGAGGTCAGTGGTGTAATAATCTGCAGGATATATCACTATGTATCTGTCAGGGGGTAGAGGAGCAATGTTCTGCAGATCTCCGGAGCAGTCAGTGGTGTAAAAATCTGCAGAATATATCACTATGTATCTATCACGAGGTAGAGGAGCAATGTTCTGCAGATCTCTAGAGAGGTCAGTGGTGTAATAATTTGCAGAATATATCACTATGTATCTGTCAGGAGGTAGAGGATAAATGTTCTGCAGATCTCCAGAGAAGTCAGTGGTGTAATAATCTGCAGAATATATCACTATGTATCTATCAGGAGCTAGAGGAGTAATGTTCTGCAGTTCTCCTGAGTTGTCAGTGGTGTAATAATCTGCAGGATATATCACTATGTATCTGTCAGGAGGTAGAGGAGCAATGTTCTGCAGATCTCTAGAGAGGTCAGTGGTGTAATAATCTGCAGAATATATCACTATGTATCTGTCAGGAGGTAGAGGAGCAATGTTCTGCAGATCTCTAGAGAGATCAGTGGTGTAATAATCTGCAGAATATATCACTATCTATCTGTCAGGAGGTAGAGGAGCAATGTTCTGCAGATCTCCAGAGAGGTCAATGGTGTAATAATCTGCAGAATATATCACTATCTATCTGTCAGGAGGTAGAGGAGCAATGTTTTGCAGATCTCCAGAGAGGTCAGTGGTGTAATAATCTGCAGAATATATCACTAAGTATCTGTCAGGAGGTTGAGTAGCAATGTTCTTCAGATCTCTAGAGAGTTTAGTGGTGTAATAATCTCCAGAATATATCACTATGTATCTGTCAGGAGGTAAAGGAGCAATGTTCTGCAGATCTCTAGAGAGGTCAGTGGTGTAATAATCTGCAGACTATATCACTATGTATCTGTCAGGAGGTAGAGGAGCAATGTTCTGCAGATCTCTAGAGAAGTCAGTGGTGTAATAATCTGCAGAATATATCACTATGTATCTGTCAGGGGGTAGAGGAGCAATGTTCTGCAGATCTCCAGAGAGGTCAGTGGTGTAATAATCTGCAGACTATATCACTATGTATCTGTCAGGAGGTAGAGGAGCAATGTTCTGCAGATCTCTAGAGAGGTTAGTGGTGTAATAATCTGCAGAATATATCACTATGTATCTGTCAGGAGGTAGAGGAGCAAATGTTCTGCAGATCTCTTGAGAGGTCAGTGGTGTAATAATCTGCAGAATATATCACTATATATCTGTCAGGAGGTAGAGAGAACAGAGCAATGTTCTGCAGTTCTCTAGAGAGGTCAGTGGTGTAATAATCTGCAGAATATATCACTATCTATCTGTCAGGAGGTAGAGGAGTAATGTTCTGCAGATCTCCAGAGAGGTCAGTGGTGTAATAATCTGCAGAATATATCACTATCTATCTGTCAGGAGGTAGAGGAGCAATGTTCTGCAGATCTCCAGAGAAGTCAATGGTGTAATAATCTGCAGAATATATCACTACCTATCTGTCAGGAGGTAGAGGAGCAATGTTCTGCAGATCTCCAGAGAGGTCAGTGGTGTAATAATCTGCAGAATATATCAATAAGTATCTGTAAGGAGGTAGAGGAGTAATGTTCTTCAGATCTCCAGAGAGGTCAGTGGTGTAATAATCTGCAGAATATATCACTATGTATCTGTCAGGGGGTAGAGGAGCAATGTTCTGCAGATCTCTAGAGAGGTCAGTGGTGTAATAATCTGCAGACTATATCACTATGTATCTGTCAGGAGGTAGAGGAGCAATGTTCTGCAGATCTCTAGAGAAGTCAGTGGTGTAATAATCTGCAGAATATATCACTATGTATCTGTCAGGGGGTAGAGGAGCAATGTTCTGCAGATCTCTTGAGAGGTCAGTGGTGTAATAATCTGCAGAATATATCACTATATATCTGTCAGGAGGTAGAGAGAACAGAGCAATGTTCTGCAGATCTCTAGAGAGGTCAGTGGTGTAATAATCTGCAGACTATATCACTATGTATCTGTCAGGAGGTAGAGGAGTAATGTTCTGCAGTTCTCCAGAGTTGTCAGTGGTGTAATAATCTGCAGGATATATCACTATGTATCTGTCAGGAGGTAGAGGAGCAATGTTCTGCAGATCTCTAGAGAGGTCAGTGGTGTAATAATCTGCAGAATATATCACTATATATCTGTCAGGAGGTAGAGAGAACAGAGCAATGTTCTGCAGATCTCTAGAGAGGTCAGTGGTGTAATAATCTGCAGAATATATCACTATCTATCTGTCAGGAGGTAGAGGAGTAATGTTCTGCAGATCTCCAGAGAGGTCAGTGGTGTAATAATCTGCAGAATATATCACTATCTATCTGTCAGGAGGTAGAGGAGCAATGTTCTGCAGATCTCCAGAGAGGTCAATGGTGTAATAATCTGCAGAATATATCACTATCTATCTGTCAGGAGGTAGAGGAGCAATGTTCTGCAGATCTCCAGAGAGGTCAGTGGTGTAATAATCTGCAGAATATATCACTAAGTATCTGTCAGGAGGTAGAGGAGTAATGTTCTGCAGATCTCCAGAGAGGTCAGTGGTGTAATAATCTGCAGGATATATCACTAAGTATCTGTCAGGAGGTAGAGGAGTAATGTTCTGCAGATCTCTAGAGAAGTCAGTGGTGTAATAATCTGCAGAATATATCACTATGTATCTGTCAGGGGGTTGAGGAGCAATGTTCTGCAGATCTCTAGAGAGGTTAGTGGTGTAATAATCTGCAGAATATATCACTATGTATCTGTCAGGAGGTAAAGGAGCAATGTTCTGCAGATCTCTAGAGAGGTCAGTGGTGTAATAATCTGCAGACTATATCACTATGTATCTGTCAGGAGGTAGAGGAGCAATGTTCTGCAGATCTCTAGAGAAGACAGTGGTGTAATAATCTGCAGAATATATCACTATGTATCTGTCAGGGGGTAGAGGAGCAATGTTCTGCAGATCTCTAGAGAGGTTAGTGGTGTAATAATCTGCAGAATATATCACTATGTATCTGTCAGGTGGTAGAGGAGCAATGTTCTGCAGATCTCCAGAGAGGTCAGTGGTGTAATAATCTGCAGAATATATCACTATGTATCTGTCAGGAGGTAGAGGAGCAATGTTCTGCAGATCTCTAGAGAGGTCAGTGGTGTAATAATCTGCAGAATATATCACTATGTATCTGTTAGGAGGTAGAGGAGCAATGTTCTGCAGATCTCTAGAGAGGTCAGTGGTGTAATAATCTGCAGAATATATCACTATGTATCTGTCAGGAGGTAGAGGAGCAATGTTCTGCAGATCTCTAGAGAGGTCAGTGGTGTAATAATCTGCAGAATATATCACTATGTATCTGTTAGGAGGTAGAGGAGCAATGTTCTGCAGATCTCTAGAGAGGTCAGTGGTGTAATAATCTGCAGAATATATCACTATATATCTGTCATGAGGTAGAGAGGACAGAGCAATGTTCTGCAGATCTCCAGAGAGGTCAGTGGTGTAATAATCTGCAGAATATATCACTATATATCTGTCATGAGGTAGAGAGGAGAGAGCAATGTTCTGCAGATCTCCGGAGCGGTCAGTGGTGTAAAAATCTGTGGAATATATCACTATCTATCTGTCAGGAGGTAGAGGAGCAATGTTCTGCAGATCTATAGAGAGGTCAGTGGTGTAATAATCTGCAGGATATATCACTATGTATCTGTCAGGGGGTAGAGGAGCAATGTTCTGCAGATCTCCGGAGCAGTCAGTGGTGTAAAAATCTGCAGAATATATCACTATGTATCTATCACGAGGTAGAGGAGCAATGTTCTGCAGATCTCTAGAGAGGTCAGTGGTGTAATAATCTGCAGAATATATCACTATGTATCTGTCAGGAGGTAGAGGATAAATGTTCTGCAGATCTCCAGAGAAGTCAGTGGTGTAATAATCTGCAGAATATATCACTATGTATCTGTCAGGAGCTAGAGGAGTAATGTTCTGCAGTTCTCCTGAGTTGTCAGTGGTGTAATAATCTGCAGGATATATCACTATGTATCTGTCAGGAGGTAGAGGAGCAATGTTCTGCAGATCTCTAGAGAGGTCAGTGGTGTAATAATCTGCAGAATATATCACTATGTATCTGTCAGGAGGTAGAGGAGCAATGTTCTGCAGATCTCTAGAGAGATCAGTGGTGTAATAATCTGCAGAATATATCACTATATATCTGTCATGAGGTAGAGAGGACAGAGCAATGTTCTGCAGATCTCCAGAGAGGTCAGTGGTGTAATAATCTGCAGAATATATCACTATATATCTGTCATGAGGTAGAGAGGAGAGAGCAATGTTCTGCAGATCTCCGGAGCGGTCAGTGGTGTAAAAATCTGTGGAATATATCACTATCTATCTGTCAGGAGGTAGAGGAGCAATGTTCTGCAGATCTATAGAGAGGTCAGTGGTGTAATAATCTGCAGGATATATCACTATGTATCTGTCAGGGGGTAGAGGAGCAATGTTCTGCAGATCTCCGGAGCAGTCAGTGGTGTAAAAATCTGCAGAATATATCACTATGTATCTATCACGAGGTAGAGGAGCAATGTTCTGCAGATCTCTAGAGAGGTCAGTGGTGTAATAATTTGCAGAATATATCACTATGTATCTGTCAGGAGGTAGAGGATAAATGTTCTGCAGATCTCCAGAGAAGTCAGTGGTGTAATAATCTGCAGAATATATCACTATGTATCTATCAGGAGCTAGAGGAGTAATGTTCTGCAGTTCTCCTGAGTTGTCAGTGGTGTAATAATCTGCAGGATATATCACTATGTATCTGTCAGGAGGTAGAGGAGCAATGTTCTGCAGATCTCTAGAGAGGTCAGTGGTGTAATAATCTGCAGAATATATCACTATGTATCTGTCAGGAGGTAGAGGAGCAATGTTCTGCAGATCTCTAGAGAGATCAGTGGTGTAATAATCTGCAGAATATATCACTATCTATCTGTCAGGAGGTAGAGGAGCAATGTTCTGCAGATCTCCAGAGAGGTCAATGGTGTAATAATCTGCAGAATATATCACTATCTATCTGTCAGGAGGTAGAGGAGCAATGTTTTGCAGATCTCCAGAGAGGTCAGTGGTGTAATAATCTGCAGAATATATCACTAAGTATCTGTCAGGAGGTTGAGTAGCAATGTTCTTCAGATCTCTAGAGAGTTTAGTGGTGTAATAATCTCCAGAATATATCACTATGTATCTGTCAGGAGGTAAAGGAGCAATGTTCTGCAGATCTCTAGAGAGGTCAGTGGTGTAATAATCTGCAGACTATATCACTATGTATCTGTCAGGAGGTAGAGGAGCAATGTTCTGCAGATCTCTAGAGAAGTCAGTGGTGTAATAATCTGCAGAATATATCACTATGTATCTGTCAGGGGGTAGAGGAGCAATGTTCTGCAGATCTCCAGAGAGGTCAGTGGTGTAATAATCTGCAGACTATATCACTATGTATCTGTCAGGAGGTAGAGGAGCAATGTTCTGCAGATCTCTAGAGAGGTTAGTGGTGTAATAATCTGCAGAATATATCACTATGTATCTGTCAGGAGGTAGAGGAGCAAATGTTCTGCAGATCTCTTGAGAGGTCAGTGGTGTAATAATCTGCAGAATATATCACTATATATCTGTCAGGAGGTAGAGAGAACAGAGCAATGTTCTGCAGTTCTCTAGAGAGGTCAGTGGTGTAATAATCTGCAGAATATATCACTATCTATCTGTCAGGAGGTAGAGGAGTAATGTTCTGCAGATCTCCAGAGAGGTCAGTGGTGTAATAATCTGCAGAATATATCACTATCTATCTGTCAGGAGGTAGAGGAGCAATGTTCTGCAGATCTCCAGAGAAGTCAATGGTGTAATAATCTGCAGAATATATCACTACCTATCTGTCAGGAGGTAGAGGAGCAATGTTCTGCAGATCTCCAGAGAGGTCAGTGGTGTAATAATCTGCAGAATATATCAATAAGTATCTGTAAGGAGGTAGAGGAGTAATGTTCTTCAGATCTCCAGAGAGGTCAGTGGTGTAATAATCTGCAGAATATATCACTATGTATCTGTCAGGGGGTAGAGGAGCAATGTTCTGCAGATCTCTAGAGAGGTCAGTGGTGTAATAATCTGCAGACTATATCACTATGTATCTGTCAGGAGGTAGAGGAGCAATGTTCTGCAGATCTCTAGAGAAGTCAGTGGTGTAATAATCTGCAGAATATATCACTATGTATCTGTCAGGGGGTAGAGGAGCAATGTTCTGCAGATCTCTTGAGAGGTCAGTGGTGTAATAATCTGCAGAATATATCACTATATATCTGTCAGGAGGTAGAGAGAACAGAGCAATGTTCTGCAGATCTCTAGAGAGGTCAGTGGTGTAATAATCTGCAGACTATATCACTATGTATCTGTCAGGAGGTAGAGGAGTAATGTTCTGCAGTTCTCCAGAGTTGTCAGTGGTGTAATAATCTGCAGGATATATCACTATGTATCTGTCAGGAGGTAGAGGAGCAATGTTCTGCAGATCTCTAGAGAGGTCAGTGGTGTAATAATCTGCAGAATATATCACTATATATCTGTCAGGAGGTAGAGAGAACAGAGCAATGTTCTGCAGATCTCTAGAGAGGTCAGTGGTGTAATAATCTGCAGAATATATCACTATCTATCTGTCAGGAGGTAGAGGAGTAATGTTCTGCAGATCTCCAGAGAGGTCAGTGGTGTAATAATCTGCAGAATATATCACTATCTATCTGTCAGGAGGTAGAGGAGCAATGTTCTGCAGATCTCCAGAGAGGTCAATGGTGTAATAATCTGCAGAATATATCACTATCTATCTGTCAGGAGGTAGAGGAGCAATGTTCTGCAGATCTCCAGAGAGGTCAGTGGTGTAATAATCTGCAGAATATATCACTAAGTATCTGTCAGGAGGTAGAGGAGTAATGTTCTGCAGATCTCCAGAGAGGTCAGTGGTGTAATAATCTGCAGAATATATCACTATGTATCTGTCAGGGGGTAGAGGAGCAATGTTCTGCAGATCTCTAGAGAGGTCAGTGGTGTAATAATCTGCAGACTATATCACTATGTATCTGTCAGGAGGTAGAGGAGCAATGTTCTGCAGATCTCTAGAGAAGTCAGTGGTGTAATAATCTGCAGAATATATCACTATGTATCTGTCAGGGGGTAGAGGAGCAATGTTCTGCAGATCTCTTGAGAGGTCAGTGGTGTAATAATCTGCAGAATATATCACTATATATCTGTCAGGAGGTAGAGAGAACAGAGCAATGTTCTGCAGATCTCTAGAGAGGTCAGTGGTGTAATAATCTGCAGACTATATCACTGTGTATCTGTCAGGAGGTAGAGGAGTAATGTTCTGCAGTTCTCCAGAGTTGTCAGTGGTGTAATAATCTGCAGGATATATCACTATGTATCTGTCAGGAGGTAGAGGAGCAATGTTCTGCAGATCTCTTGAGAGGTCAGTGGTGTAATAATCTGCAGAATATGTCACTATGTATCTGTCAGGAGGTAGAGGAGCAATGTTCTGCAGATCTCTTGAGAGGTCAGTGGTGTAATAATCTGCAGAATATATCACTATATATCTGTCAGGAGGTAGAGAGAACAGAGCAATGTTCTGCAGATCTCTAGAGAGGTCAGTGGTGTAATAATCTGCAGAATATATCACTATCTATCTGTCAGGAGGTAGAGGAGTAATGTTCTGCAGATCTCCAGAGAGGTCAGTGGTGTAATAATCTGCAGAATATATCACTATCTATCTGTCAGGAGGTAGAGGAGCAATGTTCTGCAGATCCCCAGAGAGGTCAATGGTGTAATAATCTGCAGAATATATCACTATCTATCTGTCAGGAGGTAGAGGAGCAATGTTCTGCAGATCTCCAGAGAGGTCAGTGGTGTAATAATCTGCAGGATATATCACTAAGTATCTGTCAGGAGGTAGAGGAGTAATGTTCTGCAGATCTCTAGAGAAGTCAGTGGTGTAATAATCTGCAGAATATATCACTATGTATCTGTCAAGGGGTTGAGGAGCAATGTTCTGCAGATCTCTAGAGAGGTTAGTGGTGTAATAATCTGCAGAATATATCACTATGTATCTGTCAGGAGGTAAAGGAGCAATGTTCTGCAGATCTCTAGAGAGGTCAGTGGTGTAATAATCTGCAGACTATATCACTATGTATCTGTCAGGAGGTAGAGGAGCAATGTTCTGCAGATCTCTAGAGAGGTTAGTGGTGTAATAATCTGCAGAATATATCACTATGTATCTGTCAGGAGGTAGAGGAGCAAATGTTCTGCAGATCTCTAGAGAGGTTAGTGGTGTAATAATCTGCAGAATATATCACTATGTATCTGTCAGGAGGTAGAGGAGCAAATGTTCTGCAGATCTCTTGAGAGGTCAGTGGTGTAATAATCTGCAGAATATATCACTATATATCTGTCAGGAGGTAGAGAGAACAGAGCAATGTTCTGCAGTTCTCTAGAGAGGTCAGTGGTGTAATAATCTGCAGAATATATCACTATCTATCTGTCAGGAGGTAGAGGAGTAATGTTCTGCAGATCTCCAGAGAGGTCAGTGGTGTAATAATCTGCAGAATATATCACTATCTATCTGTCAGGAGGTAGAGGAGCAATGTTCTGCAGATCTCCAGAGAAGTCAATGGTGTAATAATCTGCAGAATATATCACTACCTATCTGTCAGGAGGTAGAGGAGCAATGTTCTGCAGATCTCCAGAGAGGTCAGTGGTGTAATAATCTGCAGAATATATCAATAAGTATCTGTAAGGAGGTAGAGGAGTAATGTTCTTCAGATCTCCAGAGAGGTCAGTGGTGTAATAATCTGCAGAATATATCACTATGTATCTGTCAGGGGGTAGAGGAGCAATGTTCTGCAGATCTCTAGAGAGGTCAGTGGTGTAATAATCTGCAGACTATATCACTATGTATCTGTCAGGAGGTAGAGGAGCAATGTTCTGCAGATCTCTAGAGAAGTCAGTGGTGTAATAATCTGCAGAATATATCACTATGTATCTGTCAGGGGGTAGAGGAGCAATGTTCTGCAGATCTCTTGAGAGGTCAGTGGTGTAATAATCTGCAGAATATATCACTATATATCTGTCAGGAGGTAGAGAGAACAGAGCAATGTTCTGCAGATCTCTAGAGAGGTCAGTGGTGTAATAATCTGCAGACTATATCACTATGTATCTGTCAGGAGGTAGAGGAGTAATGTTCTGCAGTTCTCCAGAGTTGTCAGTGGTGTAATAATCTGCAGGATATATCACTATGTATCTGTCAGGAGGTAGAGGAGCAATGTTCTGCAGATCTCTAGAGAGGTCAGTGGTGTAATAATCTGCAGAATATATCACTATATATCTGTCAGGAGGTAGAGAGAACAGAGCAATGTTCTGCAGATCTCTAGAGAGGTCAGTGGTGTAATAATCTGCAGAATATATCACTATCTATCTGTCAGGAGGTAGAGGAGTAATGTTCTGCAGATCTCCAGAGAGGTCAGTGGTGTAATAATCTGCAGAATATATCACTATCTATCTGTCAGGAGGTAGAGGAGCAATGTTCTGCAGATCTCCAGAGAGGTCAATGGTGTAATAATCTGCAGAATATATCACTATCTATCTGTCAGGAGGTAGAGGAGCAATGTTCTGCAGATCTCCAGAGAGGTCAGTGGTGTAATAATCTGCAGAATATATCACTAAGTATCTGTCAGGAGGTAGAGGAGTAATGTTCTGCAGATCTCCAGAGAGGTCAGTGGTGTAATAATCTGCAGAATATATCACTATGTATCTGTCAGGGGGTAGAGGAGCAATGTTCTGCAGATCTCTAGAGAGGTCAGTGGTGTAATAATCTGCAGACTATATCACTATGTATCTGTCAGGAGGTAGAGGAGCAATGTTCTGCAGATCTCTAGAGAAGTCAGTGGTGTAATAATCTGCAGAATATATCACTATGTATCTGTCAGGGGGTAGAGGAGCAATGTTCTGCAGATCTCTTGAGAGGTCAGTGGTGTAATAATCTGCAGAATATATCACTATATATCTGTCAGGAGGTAGAGAGAACAGAGCAATGTTCTGCAGATCTCTAGAGAGGTCAGTGGTGTAATAATCTGCAGAATATATCACTATCTATCTGTCAGGAGGTAGAGGAGTAATGTTCTGCAGATCTCCAGAGAGGTCAGTGGTGTAATAATCTGCAGAATATATCACTATCTATCTGTCAGGAGGTAGAGGAGCAATGTTCTGCAGATCCCCAGAGAGGTCAATGGTGTAATAATCTGCAGAATATATCACTATCTATCTGTCAGGAGGTAGAGGAGCAATGTTCTGCAGATCTCCAGAGAGGTCAGTGGTGTAATAATCTGCAGGATATATCACTAAGTATCTGTCAGGAGGTAGAGGAGTAATGTTCTGCAGATCTCTAGAGAAGTCAGTGGTGTAATAATCTGCAGAATATATCACTATGTATCTGTCAAGGGGTTGAGGAGCAATGTTCTGCAGATCTCTAGAGAGGTTAGTGGTGTAATAATCTGCAGAATATATCACTATGTATCTGTCAGGAGGTAAAGGAGCAATGTTCTGCAGATCTCTAGAGAGGTCAGTGGTGTAATAATCTGCAGAATATATCACTATGTATCTGTTAGGAGGTAGAGGAGCAATGTTCTGCAGATCTCTAGAGAGGTCAGTGGTGTAATAATCTGCAGAATATATCACTATGTATCTGTCAGGAGGTAGAGGAGCAATGTTCTGCAGATCTCTAGAGAGGTCAGTGGTGTAATAATCTGCAGGATATATCACTATGTATCTGTCAGGGGGTAGAGGAGCAATGTTCTGCAGATCTACAGAGAGGTCAGTGGTGTAATAATCTGCAGAATATATCACTATGTATCTGTCAGGAGGTAGAGGAGCAATGTTCTGCAGATCTCTAGAGAGGTCAGTGGTGTAATAATCTGCAGAATATATCACTATGTATCTGTTAGGAGGTAGAGGAGCAATGTTCTGCAGATCTCTAGAGAGGTCAGTGGTGTAATAATCTGCAGAATATATCACTATATATCTGTCATGAGGTAGAGAGGACAGAGCAATGTTCTGCAGATCTCCAGAGAGGTCAGTGGTGTAATAATCTGCAGAATATATCACTATATATCTGTCATGAGGTAGAGAGGAGAGAGCAATGTTCTGCAGATCTCCGGAGCGGTCAGTGGTGTAAAAATCTGTGGAATATATCACTATCTATCTGTCAGGAGGTAGAGGAGCAATGTTCTGCAGATCTATAGAGAGGTCAGTGGTGTAATAGTCTGCAGGATATATCACTATGTATCTGTCAGGGGGTAGAGGAGCAATGTTCTGCAGATCTACAGAGAGGTCAGTGTTGTAATAATCTACAGAATATATCACTATGTATCTGTCAGGAGTTAGAGGAGCAATGTTCTGCAGATCTCTAGAGAGGTCAGTGGTGTAATAATCTGCAGAATATATCACTATGTATCTGTCAGGAGGTAGAGGAGCAATGTTCTGCAGATCTCCGGAGCGGTCAGTGGTGTAAAAATCTGCAGAATATATCACTATGTATCTATCACGAGGTAGAGGAGCAATGTTCTGCAGATCTCTAGAGAGGTCAGTGGTGTAATAATCTGCAGAATATATCACTATGTATCTGTCAGGAGGTAGAGGAGAAATGTTCTGCAGATCTCCAGAGAGGTCAGTGGTGTAATAATCTGCAGAATATATCACTACATATCTGTCAGGAGGTAGAGGAGCAATGTTCTGCAGATCTCCAGAGAGGTCAGTGGTGTAATAGTCTGCAGAATATATCACTTTGTATCTGTCAGGAGGTAGAGGAGAAATGTTCTGCAGATCTCCAGAGAGGTCAGTGGTGTAAAAATCTGCAGAATATATCACTATGTATCTATCACGAGGTAGAGGAGCAATGTTCTGCAGATCTCTAGAGAGGTCAGTGGTGTAATAATCTGCAGAATATATCACTATCTATCTGTCAGGAGGTAGAGGAGCAATGTTCTGCAGATCTCCAGAGAGGTCAGTGGTATAATAATCTGCAGAATATATCACTATGTATCTGTCAGGAGGTAGAGGAGCAATGTTCTGCAGATCTCCAGAGAGGTCAGTGGTGTAATAGTCTGCAGAATATATCACTATGTATCTGTCAGGAGGTAGAGGAGCAATGTTCTGCAGATCTCTAGAGAGGTCAGTGGTGTAATAATCTGCAGAATATATCACTATCTATCTGTCAGGAGGTAGAGGAGTAATGTTCTGCAGATCTCCAGAGAGGTCAGTGGTGTAATAATCTGCAGAATATATCACTGTCTATCTGTCAGGAGGTAGAGGAGCAATGTTCTGCAGATCTCCAGAGAGGTCAATGGTGTAATAATCTGCAGAATATATCACTACCTATCTGTCAGGAGGTAGAGGAGCAATGTTCTGCAGATCTCCAGATAGGTCAGTAGTGTAATAATCTGCAGAATATATCACTAAGTATCTGTATGGAGGTAGAGGAGTAATGTTCTGCAGATCTCCAGAGAGGTCAGTGGTGTAATAATCTGCAGAATATATCACTATGTATCTGTCAGGGGGTAGAGGAGCAATGTTCTGCAGATCTCTAGAGAGGTCAGTGGTGTAATAATCTGCAGACTATATCACTATGTATCTGTCAGGAGGTAGAGGAGCAATGTTCTGCAGATCTCTAGAGAAGTCAGTGGTGTAATAATCTGCAGAATATATCACTATGTATCTGTCAGGGGGTAGAGGAGCAATGTTCTGCAGATCTCTTGAGAGGTCAGTGGTGTAATAATCTGCAGAATATATCACTATATATCTGTCAGGAGGTAGAGAGAACAGAGCAATGTTCTGCAGATCTCTTGAGAGGTCAGTGGTGTAATAATCTGCAGAATATATCACTATCTATCTGTCAGGAGGTAGAGGAGCAAGGTTCTGCAGATCTCCAGAGAGGTCAGTGGTGTAATAATCTGCAGAATATATCACTATGTATCTGTCAGGAGGTAGAGAAGCAATGTTCTGCAGATCTCTTGAGAGGTCAGTGGTGTAATACTCTGCAGAATATATCACTATATATCTGTCAGGAGGTAGAGAGTACAGAGCAATGTTCTGCAGATCTCTAGAGAGGACAGTGGTGTAATAATCTGCAGAATATATCACTATCTATCTGTCAGGAGGTAGAGGAGTAATGTTCTGCAGATCTCCAGAGAGGTCAGTGGTGTAATAATCTGCAGACTATATCACTATCTATCTGTCAGGAGGTAGAGGAGCAATGTTCTGCAGATCTCCAGAGAGGTCAATGGTGTAATAATCTGCAGAATATATCACTATCTATCTGTCAGGAGGTAGAGGAGCAATGTTCTGCAGATCTCCAGAGAGGTCAGTGGTGTAATAATCTGCAGGATATATCACTAAGTATCTGTCAGGAGGTAGAGGAGTAATGTTCTGCAGATCTCTAGAGAGGTCAGTGGTGTAATAATCTGCAGAATATATCACTATGTATCTGTTAGGAGGTAGAGGAGCAATGTTCTGCAGATCTCTAGAGAGGTCAGTGGTGTAATAATCTGCAGAATATATCACTATGTATCTGTCAGGAGGTAGAGGAGCAATGTTCTGCAGATCTCTAGAGAGGTCAGTGGTGTAATAATCTGCAGAATATATCACTATGTATCTGTTAGGAGGTAGAGGAGCAATGTTCTGCAGATCTCTAGAGAGGTCAGTGGTGTAATAATCTGCAGAATATATCACTATATATCTGTCATGAGGTAGAGAGGACAGAGCAATGTTCTGCAGATCTCCAGAGAGGTCAGTGGTGTAATAATCTGCAGAATATATCACTATATATCTGTCATGAGGTAGAGAGGAGAGAGCAATGTTCTGCAGATCTCCGGAGCGGTCAGTGGTGTAAAAATCTGTGGAATATATCACTATCTATCTATCAGGAGGTAGAGGAGCAATGTTCTGCAGATCTATAGAGAGGTCAGTGGTGTAATAATCTGCAGGATATATCACTATGTATCTGTCAGGGGGTAGAGGAGCAATGTTCTGCAGATCTACAGAGAGGTCAGTGGTGTAATAATCTGCTGAATATATCACTATGTATCTGTCAGGAGGTAGAGGAGCAATGTTCTGCAGATCTCCGGAGCAGTCAGTGGTGTAAAAATCTGCAGAATATATCACTATGTATCTATCACGAGGTAGAGGAGCAATGTTCTGCAGATCTCTAGAGAGGTCAGTGGTGTAATAATCTGCAGAATATATCACTATGTATCTGTCAGGAGGTAGAGGATAAATGTTCTGCAGATCTCCAGAGAAGTCAGTGGTGTAATAATCTGCAGAATATATCACTATGTATCTGTCAGGAGCTAGAGGAGTAATGTTCTGCAGTTCTCCTTAGTTGTCAGTGGTGTAATAATCTGCAGGATATATCACTATGTATCTGTCAGGAGGTAGAGGAGCAATGTTCTGCAGATCTCTAGAGAGGTCAGTGGTGTAATAATCTGCAGAATATATCACTATAAATCTGTCAGGAGGTAGAGGAGCAATGTTCTGCAGATCTCTAGAGAGGTCAGTGGTGTAATAATCTGCAGAATATATCACTATGTATCTGTTAGGAGGTAGAGGAGCAATGTTCTGCAGATCTCTAGAGAGGTCAGTGGTGTAATAATCTGCAGAATATATCACTATATATCTGTCATGAGGTAGAGAGGACAGAGCAATGTTCTGCAGATCTCCAGAGAGGTCAGTGGTGTAATAATCTGAAGAATATATCACTATATATCTGTCATGAGGTAGAGAGGAGAGAGCAATGTTCTGCAGATCTCCGGAGCGGTCAGTGGTGTAAAAATCTGTGGAATATATCACTATCTATCTGTCAGGAGGTAGAGGAGCAATGTTCTGCAGATCTATAGAGAGGTCAGTGGTGTAATAATCTGCAGGATATATCACTATGTATCTGTCAGGGGGTAGAGGAGCAATGTTCTGCAGATCTACAGAGAGGTCAGTGGTGTAATAATCTGCAGAATATATCACTATGTATCTGTCAGGAGGTAGAGGAGCAATGTTCTGCAGATCTCCGGAGCAGTCAGTGGTGTAAAAATCTGCAGAATATATCACTATGTATCTATCACGAGGTAGAGGAGCAATGTTCTGCAGATCTCCAGAGAAGTCAGTGGTGTAATAATCTGCAGAATATATCACTATGTATCTGTCAGGAGCTAGAGGATTAATGTTCTGCAGTTCTCCTGAGTTGTCAGTGGTGTAATAATCTGCAGGATATATCACTATGTATCTGTCAGGAGGTAGAGGAGCAATGTTCTGCAGATCTCTAGAGAGGTCAGTGGTGTAATAATCTGCAGAATATATCACTATGTATCTGTCAGGAGGTAGAGGAGCAATGTTCTGCAGATCTCTAGAGAGATCAGTGGTGTAATAATCTTCAGAATATATCACTATCTATCTGTCAGGAGGTAGAGGAGCAATGTTCTGCAGATCTCCAGAGAGGTCAATGGTGTAATAATCTGCAGAATATATCACTATCTATCTGTCAGGAGGTAGAGGAGCAATGTTCTGCAGATCTCCAGAGAGGTCAGTGGTGTAATAATCTGCAGAATATATCACTAAGTATCTGTCAGGAGGTAAAGGAGTAATGTTCTGCTGATCTCCAGAGAGGTCAGTGGTGTAATAATCTGCAGACTATATCACTATGTATCTGTCAGGAGGTAGAGGAGCAATGTTCTGCAGATCTCTAGAGAGGTTAGTGGTGTAATGATCTGCAGAATATATCACTATGTATCTGTCAGGAGGTAGAGGAGCAACTGTTCTGCAGATCTCTTGAGAGGTCAGTGGTGTAATAATCTGCAGAATATATCACTATATATCTGTCAGGAGGTAGAGAGAACAGAGCAATGTTCTGCAGATCTCTAGAGAGGTCAGTGGTGTAATAATCTGCAGAATATATCACTATCTATCTGTCAGGAGGTAGAGGAGTAATGTTCTGCAGATCTCCAGAGAGGTCAGTGGTGTAATAATCTGCAGAATATATCACTATCTATCTGTCAGGAGGTAGAGGAGCAATGTTCTGCAGATCTCCAGAGAGGTCAGTGGTGTAATAATCTGCAGATTATATCACTATGTATCTGTCAGGAAGTAGAGGAGCAATGTTCTGCAGATCTCTGGAGAGGTCAGTGGTGTAATAATCTGCAGAATATGTCACTATGTATCTGTCAGGAGGTAGAGGAGCAATGTTCTGCAGATCTCTTGAGAGGTCAGTGGTGTAATAATCTGCAGAATATATCACTATATATCTGTCAGGAGGTAGAGAGAACAGAGCAATGTTCTGCAGATCTCTAGAGAGGTCAGTGGTGTAATAATCTGCAGAATATATCACTATCTATCTGTCAGGAGGTAGAGGAGTAATGTTCTGCAGATCTCCAGAGAGGTCAGTGGAGTAATAATCTGCAGAATATATCACTATCTATCTGTCAGGAGGTAGAGGAGCAATGTTCTGCAGATCCCCAGAGAGGTCAATGGTGTAATAACCTGCAGAATATATCACTATCTATCTGTCAGGAGGTAGAGAAGCAATGTTCTGCTGATCTCCAGAGAGGTCAGTGGTGTAATAATCTGCAGAATATATCACAATGTATCTGTCAGGGGGTTGAGGAGCAATGTTCTGCAGATCTCTAGAGAGTTTAGTGGTGTAATAATCTGCAGAATATATCACTATGTATCTGTCAGGAGGTAAAGGAGCAATGTTCTGCAGCTCTCTAGAGAGGTCAGTGGTGTAATAATCTGCAGACTATATCACTATGTATCTGTCAGGAAGTAGAGGAGCAATGTTCTGCAGATCTCTAGAGAGGTCAGTGGTGTAATAATCTGCAGAATATGTCACTATGTATCTGTCAGGAGGTAGAGGAGCAATGTTCTGCAGATCTCTTGAGAGGTCAGTGGTGTAATAATCTGCAGAATATATCACTATATATCTGTCAGGAGGTAGAGAGAACAGAGCAATGTTCTGCAGATCTCTAGAGAGGTCAGTGGTGTAATAATCTGCAGAATATATCACTATCTATCTGTCAGGAGGTAGAGGAGTAATGTTCTGCAGATCTCCAGAGAGGTCAGTGGTGTAATAATCTGCAGAATATATCACTATCTATCTGTCAGGAGGTAGAGGAGCAATGTTCTGCAAATCTCCAGAGAGGTCAATGGTGTAATAATCTGCAGAATATATCACTATCTATGTCAGGAGGTAGAGGAGCAATGTTCTGCAGATCTCCAGAGAGGTCAGTGGTGTAATAATCTGCAGAATATATCACTAAGTATCTGTCAGGAGGTAGAGGAGTAATGTTCTGCAGATCTCCAGAGAGGTCAGTGGTGTAATAATCTGCAGAATATATCACTATGTATCTGTCAGGGGGTAGAGGAGCAATGTTCTGCAGATCTCTAGAGAGGTCAGTGGTGTAATAATCTGCAGACTATATCACTATGTATCTGTCAGGAGGTAGAGGAGCAATGTTCTGCAGATCTCTAGAGAAGTCAGTGGTGTAATAATCTGCAGAATATATCACTATGTATCTGTCAGGGGGTAGAGGAGCAATGTTCTGCAGATCTCTTGAGAGGTCAGTGGTGTAATAATCTGCAGAATATATCACTATATATCTGTCAGGAGGTAGAGAGAACAGAGCAATGTTCTGCAGATCTCTAGAGAGGTCAGTGGTGTAATAATCTGCAGACTATATCACTGTGTATCTGTCAGGAGGTAGAGGAGTAATGTTCTGCAGTTCTCCAGAGTTGTCAGTGGTGTAATAATCTGCAGGATATATCACTATGTATCTGTCAGGAGGTAGAGGAGCAATGTTCTGCAGATCTCTTGAGAGGTCAGTGGTGTAATAATCTGCAGAATATATCACTATCTATCTGTCAGGAGGTAGAGGAGTAATGTTCTGCAGATCTCCAGAGAGGTCAGTGGTGTAATAATCTGCAGAATATATCACTATCTATCTGTCAGAAGGTAGAGGAGCAATGTTCTGCAGATCTCCAGAGAGGTCAATGGTGTAATAATCTGCAGAATATATCACTATCTATCTGTCAGGAGGTAGAGGAGCAATGTTCTGCAGATCTCCAGAGAGGTCAGTGGTGTAATAATCTGCAGAATATATCACTAAGTATCTGTCAGGAGGTAGAGGAGTAATGTTCTGCTGATCTCCAGAGAGGTCAGTGGTGTAATAATCTGCAGAATATATCACAATGTATCTGTCAGGGGGTTGAGGAGCAATGTTCTGCAGATCTCTAGAGAGTTTAGTGGTGTAATAATCTGCAGAATATATCACTATGTATCTGTCAGGAGGTAAAGGAGCAATGTTCTGCAGCTCTCTAGAGAGGTCAGTGGTGTAATAATCTGCAGACTATATCACTATGTATCTGTCAGGAAGTAGAGGAGCAATGTTCTGCAGATCTCTGGAGAGGTCAGTGGTGTAATAATCTGCAGAATATGTCACTATGTATCTGTCAGGAGGTAGAGGAGCAATGTTCTGCAGATCTCTAGAGAGGTCAGTGGTGTAATAATCTGCAGAATATATCACTATCTATCTGTCAGGAGGTAGAGGAGTAATGTTCTGCAGATCTCCAGAGAGGTCAGTGGTGTAATAATCTGCAGAATATATCACTATCTATCTGTCAGGAGGTAGAGGAGCAATGTTCTGCAAATCTCCAGAGAGGTCAATGGTGTAATAATCTGCAGAATATATCACTATCTATCTGTCAGGAGGTAGAGGAGCAATGTTCTGCAGATCTCCAGAGAGGTCAGTGGTGTAATAATCTGCAGAATATATCACTAAGTATCTGTCAGGAGGTAGAGGAGTAATGTTCTGCAGATCTCCAGAGAGGTCAGTGGTGTAATAATCTGCAGAATATATCACTATATATCTGTCAGGGGGTAGAGGAGCAATGTTCTGCAGATCTCTAGAGAGGTCAGTGGTGTAATAATCTGCAGACTATATCACTATGTATCTGTCAGGAGGTAGAGGAGCAATGTTCTGCAGATCTCTAGAGAAGTCAGTGGTGTAATAATCTGCAGAATATATCACTATGTATCTGTCAGGGGGTAGAGGAGCAATGTTCTGCAGATCTCTTGAGAGGTCAGTGGTGTAATAATCTGTAGAATATATCACTATATATCTGTCAGGAGGTAGAGAGAACAGAGCAATGTTCTGCAGATCTCTAGAGAGGTCAGTGGTGTAATAATCTGCAGAATATATCACTATCTATCTGTCAGGAGGTAGAGGAGTAATGTTCTGCAGATCTCCAGAGAGGTCAGTGGTGTAATAATCTGCAGAATATATCACTATCTATCTGTCAGGAGGTAGAGGAGCAATGTTCTGCAAATCTCCAGAGAGGTCAATGGTGTAATAATCTGCAGAATATATCACTATCTATCTGTCAGGAGGTAGAGGAGCAATGTTCTGCAGATCTCCAGAGAGGTCAGTGGTGTAATAATCTGCAGAATATATCACTAAGTATCTGTCAGGAGGTAGAGGAGTAATGTTCTGCAGATCTCCAGAGAGGTCAGTGGTGTAATAATCTGCAGACTATATCACTATGTATCTGTCAGGAGGTAGAGGAGCAATGTTCTGCAGATCTCTAGAGAAGTCAGTGGTGTAATAATCTGCAGAATATATCACTATGTATCTGTCAGGGGGTAGAGGAGCAATGTTCTGCAGATCTCTTGAGAGGTCAGTGGTGTAATAATCTGCAGAATATATCACTATATATCTGTCAGGAGGTAGAGAGAACAGAGCAATGTTCTGCAGATCTCTAGAGAGGTCAGTGGTGTAATAATCTGCAGACTATATCACTGTGTATCTGTCAGGAGGTAGAGGAGAATTGTTCTGCAGATCTCCTGAGAGGTCAGTGGTGTAATAATCTGCAGAATATATCACTATATATCTGTCAGGAGGTAGAGAGAACAGAGCAATGTTCTGCAGATCTCTAGAGAGGTCAGTGGTGTAATAATCTGCAGACTATATCACTGTGTATCTGTCAGGAGGTAGAGGAGTAATGTTCTGCAGTTCTCCAGAGTTGTCAGTGGTGTAATAATCTGCAGGATATATCACTATGTATCTGTCAGGAGGTAGAGGAGCAATGTTCTGCAGATCTCTTGAGAGGTCAGTGGTGTAATAATCTGCAGAATATATCACTATCTATCTGTCAGGAGGTAGAGAAGTAATGTTCTGCAGATCTCCAGAGAGGTCAGTGGTGTAATAATCTGCAGAATATATCACTATCTATCTGTCAGAAGGTAGAGGAGCAATGTTCTGCAGATCTCCAGAGAGGTCAATGGTGTAATAATCTGCAGAATATATCACTATCTATCTGTCAGGAGGTAGAGGAGCAATGTTCTGCAGATCTCCAGAGAGGTCAGTGGTGTAATAATCTGCAGAATATATCACTAAGTATCTGTCAGGAGGTAGAGGAGTAATGTTCTGCTGATCTCCAGAGAGGTCAGTGGTGTAATAATCTGCAGAATATATCACAATGTATCTGTCAGGGGGTTGAGGAGCAATGTTCTGCAGATCTCTAGAGAGTTTAGTGGTGTAATAATCTGCAGAATATATCACTATGTATCTGTCAGGAGGTAAAGGAGCAATGTTCTGCAGCTCTCTAGAGAGGTCAGTGGTGTAATAATCTGCAGACTATATCACTATGTATCTGTCAGGAAGTAGAGGAGCAATGTTCTGCAGATCTCTGGAGAGGTCAGTGGTGTAATAATCTGCAGAATATGTCACTATGTATCTGTCAGGATGTAGAGGAGCAATGTTCTGCAGATCTCTTGAGAGGTCAGTGGTGTAATAATCTGCAGAATATATCACTATCTATCTGTCAGGAGGTAGAGGAGTAATGTTCTGCAGATCTCCAGAGAGGTCAGTGGAGTAATAATCTGCAGAATATATCACTATCTATCTGTCAGGAGGTAGAGGAGCAATGTTCTGCAGATCCCCAGAGAGGTCAATGGTGTAATAACCTGCAGAATATATCACTATCTATCTGTCAGGAGGTAGAGGAGCAATGTTCTGCAGATCTCCAGAGAGGTCAGTGGTGTAATAATCTGCAGGATATATCACTAAGTATCTGTCAGGAGGTAGAGGAGTAATGTTCTGCTGATCTCCAGAGAGGTCAGTGGTGTAATAATCTGCAGAATATATCACAATGTATCTGTCAGGGGGTTGAGGAGCAATGTTCTGCAGATCTCTAGAGAGTTTAGTGGTGTAATAATCTGCAGAATATATCACTATGTATCTGTCAGGAGGTAAAGGAGCAATGTTCTGCAGCTCTCTAGAGAGGTCAGTGGTGTAATAATCTGCAGACTATATCACTATGTATCTGTCAGGAAGTAGAGGAGCAATGTTCTGCAGATCTCTGGAGAGGTCAGTGGTGTAATAATCTGCAGAATATGTCACTATGTATCTGTCAGGATGTAGAGGAGCAATGTTCTGCAGATCTCTTGAGAGGTCAGTGGTGTAATAATCTGCAGAATATATCACTATCTATCTGTCAGGAGGTAGAGGAGTAATGTTCTGCAGATCTCCAGAGAGGTCAGTGGAGTAATAATCTGCAGAATATATCACTATCTATCTGTCAGGAGGTAGAGGAGCAATGTTCTGCAGATCCCCAGAGAGGTCAATGGTGTAATAACCTGCAGAATATATCACTATCTATCTGTCAGGAGGTAGAGGAGCAATGTTCTGCAGATCTCCAGAGAGGTCAGTGGTGTAATAATCTGCAGGATATATCACTAAGTATCTGTCAGGAGGTAGAGGAGTAATGTTCTGCTGATCTCCAGAGAGGTCAGTGGTGTAATAATCTGCAGAATATATCACAATGTATCTGTCAGGGGGTTGAGGAGCAATGTTCTGCAGATCTCTAGAGAGGTCAGTGGTGTAATAATCTGCAGACTATATCACTATGTATCTGTCAGGAAGTAGAGGAGCAATGTTCTGCAGATCTCTAGAGAGGTCAGTGGTGTAATAATCTGCAGAATATGTCACTATGTATCTGTCAGGAGGTAGAGGAGCAATGTTCTGCAGATCTCTTGAGAGGTCAGTGGTGTAATAATCTTCAGAATATATCACTATATATCTGTCAGGAGGTAGAGAGAACAGAGCAATGTTCTGCAGATCTCTAGAGAGGTCAGTGGTGTAATAATCTGCAGAATATATCACTATCTATCTGTCAGGAGGTAGAGGAGTAATGTTCTGAAGATCTCCAGAGAGGTCAGTGGTGTAATAATCTGCAGAATATATCACTATCTATCTGTCAGGAGGTAGAGGAGCAATGTTCTGCAAATCTCCAGAGAGGTCAATGGTGTAATAATCTGCAGAATATATCACTATCTATCTGTCAGGAGGTAGAGGAGCAATGTTCTGCAGATCTCCAGAGAGGTCAGTGGTGTAATAATCTGCAGAATATATCACTAAGTATCTGTCAGGAGGTAGAGGAGTAATGTTCTGCAGATCTCCAGAGAGGTCAGTGGTGTAATAATCTGCAGAATATATCACTATGTATCTGTCAGGGGGTAGAGGAGCAATGTTCTGCAGATCTCTAGAGAGGTCAGTGGTGTAATAATCTGCAGACTATATCACTATGTATCTGTCAGGAGGTAGAGGAGCAATGTTCTGCAGATCTCTAGAGAAGTCAGTGGTGTAATAATCTGCAGAATATATCACTATGTATCTGTCAGGGGGTAGAGGAGCAATGTTCTGCAGATCTCTTGAGAGGTCAGTGGTGTAATAATCTGCAGAATATATCACTATATATCTTTCAGGAGGTAGAGAGAACAGAGCAATGTTCTGCAGATCTCTAGAGAGGTCAGTGGTGTAATAATCTGCAGACTATATCACTGTGTATCTGTCAGGAGGTAGAGGAGCAATGTTCTGCAGATCCCCAGAGAGGTCAATGGTGTAATAACCTGCAGAATATATCACTATCTATCTGTCAGGAGGTAGAGGAGCAATGTTCTGCTTATCTCCAGAGAGGTCAGTGGTGTAATAATTTGCAGGATATATCACTAAGTATCTGTCAGGAGGTAGAGGAGTAATGTTCTGCAGATCTCTAGAGAAGTCAGTGGTGTAATAATCTGCAGAATATATCACTATGTATCTGTCAGGGGGTTGAGGAGCAATGTTCTGCAGATCTCTAGAGAGGTTAGTGGTGTAATAATCTGCAGAATATATCACTATGTATCTGTCAGGAGGTAAAGGAGCAATGTTCTGCAGATCTCTAGAGAGGTCAGTGGTGTAATAATCTGCAGACTATATCACTATGTATCTGTCAGGAGGTAGAGGAGCAATGTTCTGCAGATCTCTAGAGAAGTCAGTGGTGTAATAATCTGCAGAATATATCACTATGTATCTGTCAGGGGGTAGAGGAGCAATGTTCTGCAGATCTCTAGAGAGGTTAGTGGTGTAATAATCTGCAGAATATATCACTATGTATCTGTCAGGTGGTAGAGGAGCAATGTTCTGCAGATCTCCAGAGAGGTCAGTGGTGTAATAATCTGCAGAATATATCACTATGTATCTGTCAGGAGGTAGAGGAGCAATGTTCTGCAGATCTCTAGAGAGGTCAGTGGTGTAATAATCTGCAGAATATATCACTATGTATCTGTTAGGAGGTAGAGGAGCAATGTTCTGCAGATCTCTAGAGAGGTCAGTGGTGTAATAATCTGCAGAATATATCACTATGTATCTGTCAGGAGGTAGAGGAGCAATGTTCTGCAGATCTCTAGAGAGGTCAGTGGTGTAATAATCTGCAGAATATATCACTATGTATCTGTTAGGAGGTAGAGGAGCAATGTTCTGCAGATCTCTAGAGAGGTCAGTGGTGTAATAATCTGCAGGATATATCACTATGTATCTGTCAGGGGGTAGAGGAGCAATGTTCTGCAGATCTACAGAGAGGTCAGTGGTGTAATAATCTGCTGAATATATCACTATGTATCTGTCAGGAGGTAGAGGAGCAATGTTCTGCAGATCTCCGGAGCAGTCAGTGGTGTAAAAATCTGCAGAATATATCACTATGTATCTATCACGAGGTAGAGGAGCAATGTTCTGCAGTTCTCTAGAGAGGTCAGTGGTGTAATAATCTGCAGCATATATCACTATGTATCTGTCAGGAGGTAGAGGATAAATGTTCTGCAGATCTCCAGAGAAGTCAGTGGTGTAATAATCTGCAGAATATATCACTATGTATCTGTCAGGAGCTAGAGGAGTAATGTTCTGCAGTTCTCCTGAGTTGTCAGTGGTGTAATAATCTGCAGGATATATCACTATGTATCTGTCAGGAGGTAGAGGAGCAATGTTCTGCAGATCTCTAGAGAGGTCAGTGGTGTAATAATCTGCAGAATATATCACTATGTATCTGTCAGGAGGTAGAGGAGCAATGTTCTGCAGATCTCTAGAGAGGTCAGTGGTGTAATAATCTGTAGAATATATCACTATGTATCTGTTAGGAGGTAGAGGAGCAATGTTCTGCAGATCTCTAGAGAGGTCAGTGGTGTAATAATCTGCAGAATATATCACTATATATCTGTCATGAGGTAGAGAGGACAGAGCAATGTTCTGCAGATCTCCAGAGAGGTCAGTGGTGTAATAATCTGAAGAATATATCACTATATATCTGTCATGAGGTAGAGAGGAGAGAGCAATGTTCTGCAGATCTCCGGAGCGGTCAGTGGTGTAAAAATCTGTGGAATATATCACTATCTATCTGTCAGGAGGTAGAGGAGCAATGTTCTGCAGATCTATAGAGAGGTCAGTGGTGTAATAATCTGCAGGATATATCACTATGTATCTGTCAGGGGGTAGAGGAGCAATGTTCTGCAGATCTACAGAGAGGTCAGTGGTGTAATAATCTGCAGAATATATCACTATGTATCTGTCAGGAGGTAGAGGAGCAATGTTCTGCAGATCTCCGGAGCAGTCAGTGGTGTAAAAATCTGCAGAATATATCACTATGTATCTATCACGAGGTAGAGGAGCAATGTTCTGCAGATCTCTAGAGAGGTCAGTGGTGTAATAATCTGCAGAATATATCACTATGTATCTGTCAGGAGGTAGAGGATAAATGTTCTGCAGATCTCCAGAGAAGTCAGTGGTGTAATAATCTGCAGAATATATCACTATGTATCTGTCAGGAGCTAGAGGATTAATGTTCTGCAGTTCTCCTGAGTTGTCAGTGGTGTAATAATCTGCAGGATATATCACTATGTATCTGTCAGGAGGTAGAGGAGCAATGTTCTGCAGATCTCTAGAGAGGTCAGTGGTGTAATAATCTGCAGAATATATCACTATGTATCTGTCAGGAGGTAGAGGAGCAATGTTCTGCAGATCTCTAGAGAGATCAGTGGTGTAATAATCTTCAGAATATATCACTATCTATCTGTCAGGAGGTAGAGGAGCAATGTTCTGCAGATCTCCAGAGAGGTCAATGGTGTAATAATCTGCAGAATATATCACTATCTATCTGTCAGGAGGTAGAGGAGCAATGTTCTGCAGATCTCCAGAGAGGTCAGTGGTGTAATAATCTGCAGAATATATCACTAAGTATCTGTCAGGAGGTAGAGGAGTAATGTTCTGCTGATCTCCAGAGAGGTCAGTGGTGTAATAATCTGCAGAATATATCACTATGTATCTGTCAGGGGGTTGAGTAGCAATGTTCTTCAGATCTCTAGAGAGTTTAGTGGTGTAATAATCTGCAGAATATATCACTATGTATCTGTCAGGAGGTAAAGGAGCAATGTTCTGCAGATCTCTAGAGAGGTCAGTGATGTAATAATCTGCAGACTATATCACTATGTATCTGTCAGGAGGTAGAGGAGCAATGTTCTGCAGATCTCTAGAGAAGTCAGTGGTGTAATAATCTGCAGAATATATCACTATGTATCTGTCAGGGGGTAGAGGAGCAATGTTCTGCAGATCTCCAGAGAGGTCAGTGGTGTAATAATCTGCAGACTATATCACTATGTATCTGTCAGGAGGTAGAGGAGCAATGTTCTGCAGATCTCTAGAGAGGTTAGTGGTGTAATGATCTGCAGAATATATCACTATGTATCTGTCAGGAGGTAGAGGAGCAAATGTTCTGCAGATCTCTAGAGAGGTCAGTGGTGTAATAATCTGCAGACTATATCACTATGTATCTGTCAGGAGGTAGAGGAGCAATGTTCTGCAGATCTCTAGAGAAGTCAGTGGTGTAATAATCTGCAGAATATATCACTATATATCTGTCAGGATGTAGAGAGAACAGAGCAATGTTCTGCAGATCTCTAGAGAGGTCAGTGGTGTAATAATCTGCAGACTATATCACTATGTATCTGTCAGGAGGTAGAGGAGTAATGTTCTGCAGTTCTCCAGAGTTGTCAGTGGTGTAATAATCTGCAAGATATATCACTATGTATCTGTCAGGAGGTAGAGGAGCAATGTTCTGCAGATCTCTAGAGAGGTCAGTGGTGTAATAATCTGCAGAATATATCACTATCTATCTGTCAGGAGGTAGAGGAGCAATGTTCTGCAGATCTCCAGAGAGATCAGTGGTGTAATAATCTGCAGAATATATCACTATGTATCTGTCAGGAGGTAGAGAAGCAATGTTCTGCAGATCTCTTGAGAGGTCAGTGGTGTAATACTCTGCAGAATATATCACTATATATCTGTCAGGAGGTAGAGGAGCAATGTTCTGCAGATCTCTAGAGAGGACAGTGGTGTAATAATCTGCAGAATATATCACTATCTATCTTTCAGGAGGTAGAGGAGTAATGTTCTGCAGATCTCCAGAGAGGTCAGTGGTGTAATAATCTGCAGACTATATCACTATCTATCTGTCAGGAGGTAGAGGAGCAATGTTCTGCAGATCTCCAGAGAGGTCATTGGTGTAATAATCTGCAGAATATATCACTATCTATCTGTCAGGAGGTAGAGGAGCAATGTTCTGCAGATCTCCAGAGAGGTCAGTGGTGTAATAATCTGCAGGATATATCACTAAGTATCTGTCAGGAGGTAGAGGAGTAATGTTCTGCAGATCTCTAGAGAAGTCAGTGGTGTAATAATCTGCAGAATATATCACTATGTATCTGTCAGGGGGTAGAGGAGCAATGTTCTGCAGATCTCTAGAGAGGTCAGTGGTGTAATAATCTGCAGAATATATCACTATATATCTGTCAGGAGGTAGAGAGAACAGAGCAATGTTCTGCAGATCTCTAGAGAGGTCAGTGGTGTAATAATCTGCAGACTATATCACTATGTATCTGTCAGGAGGTAGAGGAGTAATGTTCTGCAGTTCTCCAGAGTTGTCAGTGGTGTAATAATTTGCAGGATATATCACTATGTATCTGTCAGGAGTTAGAGGAGCAATGTTCTGCAGATCTCCAGAGAGGTCAATGGTTTAATAATCTGCAGAATATATCACTAAGTATCTGTCAGGAGTTAGAGGAGCAATGTTCTGCAGATCTCTAGAGAGGTCAGTGGTGTAATAATCTGCAGACTATATCACTATGTATCTGTCAGGAGGTAGAGGAGCAATGTTCTGCAGATCTCTAGAGAGGTCAGTGGTATAATAATCTGCAGAATATATCCCTATGTATCTTTCAGGAGGTAGAGGAGCAATGTTCTGCAGATCTCTAGAGAGGTCAGTGGTGTAATAATCTGCAGAATATATCACTATGTATCTGTTAGGAGGTAGAGGAGCAATGTTCTGCAGATCTCTAGAGAGGTCAGTGGTGTAATAATCTGCAGAATATATCACTATATATCTGTCATGAGGTAGAGAGGACAGAGCAATGTTCTGCAGATCTCCAGAGAGGTCAGTGGTGTAATAATCTGCAGAATATATCACTATATATCTGTCATGAGGTAGAGAGGAGAGAGCAATGTTCTGCAGATCTCCGGAGCGGTCAGTGGTGTAAAAATCTGTGGAATATATCACTATCTATCTGTCAGGAGGTAGAGGAGCAATGTTCTGCAGATCTATAGAGAGGTCAGTGGTGTAATAATCTGCAGAATATATCACTATATATCTGTCAGGAGGTAGAGAGAACAGAGCAATGTTCTGCAGATCTCTAGAGAGGTCAGTGGTGTAATAATCTGCAGACTATATCACTATGTATCTGTCAGGAGGTAGAGGAGTAATGTTCTGCAGTTCTCCAGAGTTGTCAGTGGTGTAATAATCTGCAGGATATATCACTATGTATCTGTCAGGAGGTAGAGGAGCAATGTTCTGCAGATCTCTAGAGAGGTCAGTGGTGTAATAATCTGCAGAATATATCACTATCTATCTGTCAGGAGGTAGAGGAGCAATGTTCTGCAGATCTCCAGAGAGATCAGTGGTGTAATAATCTGCAGAATATATCACTATGTATCTGTCAGGAGGTAGAGAAGCAATGTTCTGCAGATCTCTTGAGAGGTCAGTGGTGTAATAATCTGCAGGATATATCACTATGTATCTGTCAGGGGGTAGAGGAGCAATGTTCTGCAGATCTACAGAGAGGTCAGTGGTGTAATAATCTACAGAATATATCACTATGTATCTGTCAGGAGTTAGAGGAGCAATGTTCTGCAGATCTCTAGAGAGGTCAGTGGTGTAATAATCTGCAGAATATATCACTATGTATCTGTCAGGAGGTAGAGGAGCAATGTTCTGCAGATCTCCGGAGCGGTCAGTGGTGTAAAAATCTGCAGAATATATCACTATGTATCTATCACGAGGTAATGGAGCAATGTTCTGCAGATCTCTAGAGAGGTCAGTGGTTTAATAATCTGCAAAATATATCACTATGTATCTGTCAGGAGGTAGAGGAGCAATGTTCTGCAGATCTCCAGAGAGGTCAGTGGTGTAATAATCTGCAGAATATATCACTACATATCTGTCAGGAGGTAGAGGAGCAATGTTCTGCAGATCTCCAGAGAGGTCAGTGGTGTAATAGTCTGCAGAATATATCACTTTGTATCTGTCAGGAGGTAGAGGAGCAATGTTCTGCAGATCTCCAGAGAGGTCAGTGGTGTAATAGTCTGCAGAATATATCACTATGTATCTGTCAGGAGGTAGAGGAGCAATGTTCTGCAGATCTCCGGAGCGGTCAGTGGTGTAAAAATCTGCAGAATATATCACTATGTATCTATCACGAGGTAGAGGAGCAATGTTCTGCAGATCTCTAGAGAGGTCAGTGGTGTAATAATCTGCAGAATATATCACTATGTATCTGTCAGGAGGTAGAGGAGAAATGTTCTGCAGATCTCCAGAGAGGTCAGTGGTGTAATAATCTGCAGAATATATCACTACATATCTGTCAGGAGGTAGAGGAGCAATGTTCTGCAGATCTCCAGAGAGGTCAGTGGTGTAATAGTCTGCAGAATATATCACTATCTATCTGTCAGGAGGTAGAGGAGCAATGTTCTGCAGATCTCCAGAGAGGTCAGTGGTATAATAATCTGCAGAATATATCACTATGTATCTGTCAGGAGGTAGAGGAGCAATGTTCTGCAGATCTCCAGAGAGGTCAGTGGTGTAATAGTCTGCAGAATATATCACTATGTATCTGTCAGGAGGTAGAGGAGCAATGTTCTGCAGATCTCCAGAGAGGTCAGTGGTGTAATAGTCTGCAGAATATATCACTTTGTATCTGTCAGGAGGTAGAGGAGCAATGTTCTGCAGATCTCCAGAGAGGTCAGTGGTGTAATAGTCTGCAGAATATATCACTTTGTATCTGTCAGGAGGTAGAGGAGCAATGTTCTGCAGATCTCTAGAGAATTCAGTGGTGTAATAATCTGCAAAATATATCACTATCTATCTGTCAGGAGGTAGAGGAGCAATGTTCTGCAGATCTCCAGAGAGGTCCGTGGTGTAATAATCTGCAGAATATATCACTATGTATCTGTCAGGTGTTAGAGGAGCAATGTTCTGCAGATCTCTGGAGAGGTTAGTGGTGTAATAATCTTTGCAGACACTGAAGCGCCTAGGGAGAGTGTCAGGGACTGCAAGGGGTTAAGAAAGGATGAAACGGTTTAAAATAATGCCCAGGACCAGGATTGGTTAACAAGGAGTAAGAGGGGCGTGGTTAAGAAGATATAAGGCAGGGGTTTGGAGCAGGAAGCCCTCTTACCTTCAAGCTGCAGTGGAAGAAACACCCTCCCTCCCCTGGTGGTTTTGTTTTTGGTTTTGTTTTTGAAAGATTTTTCTACGGTGATATTCTTGTTCTGGCGTTTTTCTGTTTTTTTCGTAGATGTCACAGCTGGCGGAAAGTACGGCAGATGAAGACGGAGGTAGCACCCTACATGCCTGATGGAGACAGGGAGCATCGGCATTTCAGGAGGAGAGAGAAATAAATATATATATATATATGTCTTCATGCCGATGTTTGTAAATAAGAATAAAGCTGTGGCCACTTCCACATTTCCATAAAGAAGGTGTTGGTGTGTTGATTCAAAGAAGGATGGTTAAGGTCCTGGGCAGGTAAAGTGGATAATGGGTCCTTGCAGTCGCAGAATATATCACTGTGTATCTGTCAGGAGGTAGAGAGGCAAGAGCAATGTTCTGCAGCTCTCTAGAGAAGTCAGTGGTGTAATAATTTGCAGAATATATCACTATGTATCTGTCAGGAGGTAGAGAGGACAGAGCAATGTTCTGCAGATCTCTAGAGAGGTCAGTGGTGTAATAATCTGCAGAATATATCACTATGTATCTGTCAGGCGGTAGAGAGGACAGAGCAATGTTCTGCAGATCTCTAGAGAGGTCAGTGGTGTAATAATCTGCAGAATATATCACTATGTATCTGTCAGGCGGTAGAGAGGAGAGAGCAATGTTCTGCAGATCTCTATTTCAGTGGGAGGCGGATGCTTCTTTTTACCGCTTGCTGATTTTTTCAGCTAGCGGATAAAAGAAGCGTCCTGCCCGATCTGAAGTGAATGGGAGTAGGAATCTTTTGGCTGACGGCAGGAATAATTCTGCGGCCGATTTTGCAGCGGGACCCAGGGCCGCTATCAGGGGGGTATTAGGGGTACTGGTGTGAGGGGCCCGGCCAAACCTAATTGAAAGGGGGGCCCGGCAACTGCCGCGACTTGCCATTGGTAGAAAAAAACGGACCCCTGCAATGGGGCCCGTTTTTTTTCACCACAGAGTGTCGTGAGCTGCGGGCCCCCCTCTCGTCAAGGAAACTCGTGCGCACTCGCGAGCGTCCGCGAGCACGCACCCACGACATCCCGCACTCGAGACCGCGCGCACCCGCGAAAGCAGCGCGCGCAGCTGCGGACACACACATGGACACAACTTACCTGGAGCCTGGCTGGAGGTGAAGGACTGGACGTCTGGACCGAAGACATCGCCTGAAGAGGACTGGAGTGGGAGCCAGCAGCTCTTCAGACACAGTGAGTAAAGTGTCTCAAAGTTCTGATTAAGTATGGCAGGCAGAAAAAAATCTGCCTCAAAATTCCTTACAGAGGTCGGTCAGTACAAAATGGTGGGGGAGTCGCATCGGGGGTATGCGTCCCCCAAAAAAGGTACATGGTTGAAGACTTCATCGGGTGTTATCCCTTTGAAGTGGACTTCTGGTGGTTGGAGCCATCTGCAGAGGTGAGCGGTGCCTCCGAGCTGGTTTACGGCTGGAGGTAAGGTCTTGGTGGTGTTGCAGATGGCTAATTCGAGTTTTTAAAAGGAATATCTAAAATGGCTTCGAGGACTTCCCCTGCTCGGATTAATGTTAACGTAAAATTGTTATTTATGATTCTGACCCATGTTGGGTCATGTGAATTATTAGGAGGAATTCTCTGGTGGATTCCTAACTAGTTATCCGAATGTTTCGGATTTAAATTGCATTTTTTTTTAAAACTGTGAAATTAATAAACGGCTGCTGTGGCCATTTCACATCCAACCTCGGTGTCATGTGTCTTTTCTCAAAGGTGGTGGTGGACGAAAAAGAAGGGATAAGTGAAGGTTCATTAACACACGACTCTACTTAGGCAGGTCATGGACCTGCAGTGTGGCTTTTGGCTTTTTAAGCCGCAGCATGTCAATTTATTCTGTGGAATCGCTGCTCCTCTATTGCGGAAATGCTGCGGTTCTGCCGCAAAAATCACAAATGAGAAAAAAAAAGGTACTTTTTTAAATTGATAAAAAAGTTTAGACTTACCCCGGCCGTAGTCCTGGTGACGCGATCCTCTATTCTTAGCGCAGCTCGGCCTCCTGTCATGACGTTTCATCCCATGTGACTGCTGCAGCGGTCACATGGTCTACAGCGTCATCCCAGGAGGCGGGGCTACGTTCAGAAGAGAGAGATGCGTCACCTAAACTACGGCCGGGGCAAGTCTAAACTTTTTTTCCCCTGCAGGATTCCCGCAGCGGACACGCCTCACCAAACCTGCGCCACTATTTGGTGCGGTTTTGCTTTCGGAATTCCCTGCGGCTACCTGGGCGGATAAGCTGTGTAGTTTTACTCAGCATATCCGCCTAGTGTGTCCCTTATGATGTCGCTCCTGGAGCTGCTGCCTGTCCCTAAATAGGCAATTGGTCCAGTAGATTTTGGAATTATTTTTTTTTGTGAACCAGCTTAAAAAAATACAAAACTTTTGTGTTAGGGCCTGTTCACATCACCGTTCGCTTCCGCTCCGGGGTTCCGTCCGAGGTTTCTGTCGGGTGAACCCCGCAACGGAAAGTGAAAGTGACAGCACAGCTTCCGTTTCAGTCACCATTGATCTCAATGGTGACGGAAAAATCGCTAATGGTTTCCGTTCGTCACCATTCCGGCTGGTTTTCGGACGGAATCAATAGCGCAGTCGACTGCGCTAATGGTGACGGAAACGGAAGCTGTTCTGTCACTTTCACTTTCCGTTGCGGGGTTCACCCGACGGAAACCTCAGACGGAACCCCGGAACGGAAGCGAACGGTGATGTGAACAGGCCCCCTAACACAAAAGTTTTGTATTTTTTTAAGCTGGTTCACAAAAAAAAATAATTCCAAATTCTACTGAACCAACTGCCTATTTAGAGACCGGCAGCAGCTCCAGGAGCGCATCATAAGGGTAGGAACACACTAGGCGGATACGCTGAGTAAAACCACACAGCTTATCCGCCCTGGTAGCCGCAGTTAATTCTGCCAGCAAAACCGCACCAAATAGTGGCGCAGGTTTGGTGAGGCGTGTCCGCTGCGGGAATCCTGCAGGGAAAAAAAAGTTTAGACTTGCCCCGGCCGTAGTTTAGGTGACGCATCTCTCTCTTCTGAACGTAGCCCCGCCTCCTGGGATGACGCTGTAGACCATGTGACCGCTGCAGCAGTCACATGGGATGAAACGTCATGACAGGAGGCCGAGCTGCGCTAAGAATAGAGGATCGCGTCACCAGGACTACGGCCGGGGTAAGTCTAAACTTTTTTATAAATGTAAAAAAGTGCCTTTTTTTTTTTTCTCATTTGTGATTTTTGCGGCAGAATCGCAGCATTTCCGCAACAGAGGAGCAGCGATTCCACAGAATACATTGACATGCTGTGGCTTAAAAAGCCAAAAGCCACACTGCAGGTCCATTTTTTTTGCAGCGTGTGGATGAGATTTGTTCAAATCTCATCCACTCTGCTGCGACTGTAATACGCTGCGGATTTTCCACAATAAAATGTGTTGCATAAAATCCGCAGTGTTCATGCCTAGTGTGTTCCTACCCTAAGGCCGGATTTACACGAGCGTATGCTTTTTGCGCGCGCAAAAACGTGGCGTTTTGCGCATGCAAAAGGTCCATAACAGCTCCGTGTGTCAGCAGCGTATGATGCGCGGCTGAGTGATTTTCGCGCAGCCGCCATCATTATGACACTCTGTTTGTATGTGTGTAGCACGTGGTGCTTTTCTGTTTTCATTCATAGTTTATACGGCTGCGGAAGTGCTAGGCGTGATTTTCACGCACCCATTGACTTCAATGGGTGCGTGATGCGCGAACAATGCACAAATATCGGACATGTCGTGAGTTTTACGCAACGGACTCACGCTGCGTGAAAATCACTGACAGTCTACACGGCCCCATAGAGTAACATAGGTCCGTGCGAGGCGCGTGAAAATCACGCACGTTGCACGGATGTATTACACGTTCGTCTGAATAAGCCCTAACAATAAGGCCCAGTTCACAGAGTTTTTGGGCCTTGATATTGACTCGGACACTGCGTCAGAATCAGCACCAAACAACTTCCAAAACCGCCTCCCATTGATTTAATCTGAAATCAATGGGAGCCAGTCGCGGAAAAAAGAAAAAGCAGCACGTCCTTTCTTGCCGCTGTTCCGCCTCTCACCTCCCATCGAAATCAATGGGAGGCAGAAAATGCATTTTTCGCTGCGTTTTTTGTCTGCTCTCCTCAATCGCCGCAGGCAAAAAATGCGGCAAGATAGTGTGGGCAGGTCAAAATCTGCCTCAAAATTCAGTGCGCGGTTCCAGGCGGTCGCCGATGCGCATGCGCGGGAGTTTGCGGGTGCGCGCGATCGGTCGCACGGGCGGCGGTGTTTGACGGCCCCCATGACGACCCCCATGCTACCCAGGGCCGCCATCAGGGGGGGTATTAGGGGTACTAATGTGAGAGGCCCGGCCAAGCCTAATTGAAAGGGGGGCCCTCAGCTCATGACATTCTTTTGGTGAAAAAATCAGGCCCCATTGCAGGGGCCTGTTTTTTTTCTACCAAAGGCAAGTCGCGGCAGTTGGCCGGGCCCCCCTTTCAAATAGGTTTGGCCGGGCCTCTCACATCAGTACCCCTAATACCCCCCCCTGATTGCGGCCCTGGGTACCATGATATAGTGCTGGACGGAGTACCGTTAACAGGCGGTGCCACGGTAGGGGGGCCCAGAAAATTTAGCTGTAGGGGGCCCTGAAATTCCTGATGGCGGCCCTGGCGGGACCCACCAAGCAAAATCCACCGTGTGAACATGGTCTTAGTGACCCCTTTTGCGGTGCAACTTACTCGGCGGCAGCGGCAGTAAAATGGAAGAAACTAGACACCAAAAAGAAAAAGTTAGGCCCCTTGTGTTTTACCATAGATAAGTTAGGCCCCCTGTGTTTTACCATAGATAAGTTAGGCCCCCTTTGTTTTACCATAGATAAGTTAGGCCCCCTGTGTTTTACCATAGATAAGTAAGGCCCCCTGTGTTTTACCATAGATAAGTAAGGCCCCCTGTGTTTTACCATAGATAAGTTAGGCCCCCTGCGTTTTATCATAGATAAGTTAGGCACCCTGTGTTTTACCATAGGTAAGTTAGGCCCATGGCCGGCCTTAGATACGTTCGACCAGTGCGGTCGCACAGGGCGCCAGCCGCCACACTGCAAGAGGGGCGCCAGCGGGTGTGTGTATCCTCGCGCCGTTGCAACTAGCAGTGGGGATGCACACACTAACTACAGTCGCCTTTCCACCCGGGCGCTTCTTCACTTAGTGGCAGTCGCTACCGCTGTATTAGCCATAGCAGCTGCTAGCGGTGATACCGGGCATGAGGTTGGTGGCGCCGCTAGCAGCTGCTGCGGCGGCTATAGCGGTAGCGACGGCACTATAGCAGAGCAGGGAGGTATCTCCCTCCTCTGCTATCTACTTGTGCCACTGTAACTCCCTGAAGGAGCGGAATCCTCGTGTGGCCGGGGTTTCCGCTCCTGGAGCGCTGCTTGAAGTCTCTGTCCATATATGGAAAGTGACATCAGGGGAAACTCCTGAAGCGGAATCCCCGGTCACAGCGTTGCAGACGATATGACCAGTTATTCCACTCCAGGAGAAGCCAATGACGTCATGGACACAGATGACAGGAGCTTCTCCTGGAGTGGAATCAACGGTCACAGCGTGAGCAACGCTGTGACCGGGGATTCCGCTTCAGGAGTTTCCCCTGATGTCACTGTCCATATATGGACAGAAGCATCAAGCAGCGCTCCAGGAGCGGAATCCCCAGCCACACGGGGATTCCGCTCCTTCAGGGAACTACTGTGGCGCTATCTATACTGGAAAGGGGGGGGGGGGTTTGCTATCTACAGGGGGGCCGTGGGCTGTGTGGCACTACTTACAAAAAAGGACAACTGTGCGGGAGCACACAAAATACCCAGCTTTCCCGGCTATCAAATAAATCTGTGGAAATAAACTAAGATATAACTATTATTTAATCTAGCTAAAAGGATTAATCCTTTAGCTAGACTAAATAAAAGTTATATCTTCTTTTATTTCCACACATTTATTTGATAGCTGGGAAAGCTGGGTATATTGTGTGCTCTTGCACAGTTGTCCTTTTTTGAATGTCTATTGCCCACCAGCTATCAGGGTCATTTCGTAGTCCTTGCACTACCTACAGGGGGGCTGTGGGCAGTGTGGCACTACCTACCAGGGGGCTGTGCGGCACTCCCTACCAGGGGGCTGTGCGGCACTCCCTAGCAGGGGGATGTTCGCCACTCCCTAGCACGGGGCTGTGCGCCACTCCCTAGCAGGGGGGCTGTGCGGCACTCCTTAGCAGGGGGGCTGTGCGGCACTCCCTAGCAGGGGGCTGTGCGGCACTTCCTACCAGGGGGCTGTGCGGCACTTCCTACCAGGGGGCTGTGCGGCACTTCCTACCGGGGGGGCTGTGCGGCACTTCCTACCGGGGGGGCTGTGCGGCACTTCCTACCAGGGTGCTGTGTGGCACTCCCTACAGGGGGCTGTGTAGAGCTATCTACAAGGGGGCTTTGTGGCGCTATCTACAAGGAGCTGTGTGGCGCTACACACAAGGGGGCTGTGTGGTGCTACCTACAAAGGGCTGTGTGGTGCTACCCACAAGGGGCTGTGTGGCGCTACCCACAAGGGGCTGTGAGGCGCTACCCACAAGGGGCTGTGTGGCGCTACCCACAAGGGGGCTGTGTGGCGCTACCCACAAGGGGCTGTGTGGTCTTTCCTATAAGGGGCTGTGTGGCGCTACCCACAAAGGGCTGTGTGGCGCTACCCACAAAGGGCTGTGTGGCGCTACCTACAAGGGGCTGTGTGGCGCTACCTACAGGGGGAATCTGTGAGTGGGGGGGCTGATGGTAATTTTACTGTGAGTGGGGGGCTGAGGGTCTTCAAGTGATTTCCGCCTCTGACCTCCAATTGAAATTAATAGGAGGCAGAAAATACCTGCGGCGCTCGTTTGGAGCTTTTTTTTCTGCGTTTTTTGCATTCGCTTCAACAGCTTAAGAAAAAACACAAAAAAAAGGTCAAACAACACTGTTAGTTCCTGAAGGAATTTTGAGGCAGATTTTTTTGCCTTACAAAAAACGTGTGTGAACAAACCCTACTAGTGTAGTGCTTGTTCACAGCCTTTTTTCTGTCTTTCTCAAAAAAAAATTTGGTAGGGGGGCCCTGAGGAAATTTTTATTTTTCCAGTGCTGCCTCGAGTCCGAAAAGGTTGAGAAACTCTGTACTAGGCCACAGGATCCCATCGTGGAGCAGCTCAGTACGTCATGGGAACGGGGCCTAGGTGAGTACAATTTTTGTTTTTGTTTGGGGACACGGTCTACAAGGGGGAGGTGGGGGACTGTCTGGCACTGTCTACAAGGGGGAGGTGGGGGGCTGTATGGCACGATCTACAAAAAGGCGGTGGGGGATTATGGCACTGTCTAGAGGGAGGCTATATGGCAAAATCTACAGGGGGGCACTATACTGTGTAGGGCCACTAAGCAGACATTATACTGTGTAGAGGTACTACAGGGGGCATAATACTGTGGGCACAATTAGAGGACAAAATACTGTGTCCTTGAAGGGGTTGTAATAAATTATATTGTTAAATATTATTAGTATTATGCTGTCTGGGGGCACTAAAGGGGCATTATAATTTTTTTTATGGGGCATTTTTTTTAATGATAATAATAATAATAATAATAATAATAATAAATAATAATCTTTATTTATATAGCGCCAACATATTACGCAGCACTTTACAATTTAGAGGGAACATGAAACAAACAATATCAGACATTACATAGTGACAAAGTTCATTTACAATTCAAACCTGAGGAGTGAGGACCCTGCTCGCAAGAGCTTACAATCTATGAGGAAATAAAGGAGACACAACGTTTAACAGTTTGTTCTGTACAATAGTCCAGCCATTTTTATACACATGGGGTGGTACACATAAAGCTGCATGAGCCGGTCACCAGCCAGTCTCCGTGTATGACTGACATGAAGAGAAGGAGTGTGAGGGAATCTTATTCTGATGACTAATCTAAAAGGAGGGCCATGGAAAGGAGTCAGATTAGGGAATGTTATAGGCCTGCCTAAATAGATGTGTTTTCAGGGCGCATTTAAAACTGTGGATATTGGGAATTAATCTGATTGTCTGGGGTAGCGCATTCCAGAGGACTGGTGCATGGGGTGGGGCGCCGAAAGATCATTTTGCAAAGGGCGCCATCTATCCTGGGGCCGGTCCTGGTTAGGCCCCCTGTGTTTTACCATAGATAAATTAGGCCCCCTGTGTTTTACCATAGAGAAGTTAGGCCCCCCTGTGTTTTACCATAGATACGTTAGGCCCCCCTGTGTTTTACCATAGATAAATTAGGCCTTCCTGTGTTTTACCATAGATAAGTTAGGCCCCTGTGTTTTACCATAGATAAGTTAGGCCCCTGTGTTTTACCATAGATAAGTTAGGCCCCTGTGTTTTACCATAGATAAGTTAGGCCCCTGTGTTTTACCATAGATAAGTTAGGTCCCCTGTGTTTTACCATATATAAGTTAGGCCCCTGTGTTTTACCATAGATAAGTTAGGCGCCCTGTGTTTTACCATAGATAAGTTAGGCCCCCCTGTGTTTTACCATAGATAAGTTAGGCCCCCTTTGCACCAATAAAAAGAAAACTCACCTTACCCGTTCCCACGACGGCCTGATAGATCCTGTCACAGATTTTTAGCCTCTAAATGACCGAACAATGAAACACAAAGTATATTAGAAAGTTGTAGAAATGTTTACTGTATACTGAATAAACTTTAACCTCTTAAGGACACGACCAATTTGAGTTTTTTCATTTTAGCCTTTTCCTTCCCGCCTTCCAAAAGCCATAACTTTTTTGGTATTTTTTCGTCTACGTAGCCATATGAGGGCTTGTGTTTTGCGGGACAAGTTGTAGTTTTTCATGGCACCATTTATTCTACAGCATAATATACTGGGAAGCTGAATCAAAAATTATTTGTGATGTCAAATAGGCAAAAAACAGCAATTACGCCATTTTTTTGGGGGGTTTTGTTTTAACAGCGTCCATCAGGCGGTAAAAAACTACATGTTTAACTTATTCTACAGGTTGATACGATTACAGTGATACCACATTGTTATGTTTTGTTTTATGTTTTACCACTTTTAGAAAAAATAAAACTATTTGCTAAAGAAAAATAATGTTTTGTGTCACCTTATTCTCAGAGCCATAACTTTTTTTATTTTTCCGTCACTATACCGGTGTGAGGGCTTACATTTTGTGGGGCGAGCTGTAGTTTTCACTGATACCATTTTGGGGTGCAAGCGACTTTTGATCACTTTTTATTCTATTTGTTTGGAGCGCTAAGGTGACCAAAAAACAGCAATTTGCTTTTTATATTTTATATATTTGTATATATATATATTTTTTTACTGCTTTCACCAACGCTATATTATGATATGTAGTGGTTCAGAGCGCACAAGATCCGGTAGGTGCACGAATAGGGTCCCAACCCAATTACGTAGTAAAGAAATATTCGGCACACAAGGTGATGATTTTAGCAAATCTTTCGGTTTTATTTTATCAAAACTTGATGCCAGAGGTTTAGTGTGACGTTTCGGTTGTATATTAGACCTTCATCAGGCGCTTGTACCTCCTGGTGTCTGGTTCATCCAGTCGTTGGCGCTGCAAACGCGAGGATGGGTGCTGTCACCAGCCGAGTCTTCAATGCTTCAAATGCCGCTTGTTGTGGCTCCTGCCTATGGTCCCCTACCCTGGGGCTTCGACTCCCCTTCTTTTGTGTGGGTTGTCCACAGAGGAGCTGATTCAAGGGACTCGCAATTTTTGCGAAGTCTCGGATGTATCTCCGATAGTAACCGACCAATCCGAGATAAGCTCGTATTTCCGTGGTGTTCTGCGGAATAGGCCACTCCTGTACGGCTTTGATCTTATCTGGGTCAGGTGCAATTCCTGCTGCATTCACGACATGGCCTAGGTACTTGATCTGCCGGCGGCCCAGCCGGCATTTACTGGGTTTTAGTTTGAGTCCATACTTTCCCAATCGTTCCAACATGACCTGTAGATGCCGCAGGTGTTCCGGAAAGGTCTTTGAAAAAATGACAATATCATCCAAATAAATCAAGACTGACTCATAGTTTAGATCTCCCAGACAATGCTCCATTAGACGTTGGAAAGTACTGGGCGCATTTGTTAGCCCGAACGGCATCCGGTTGAATTCTAACAAGCATGAGGGAGTGATGAACGCCGTCTTCTCCTTATCCTCTTCCTTCATGGGTACCTGCCAATACCCACTGGCTAAATCGAGTGTCGTGTAGTATCGAGCCTCCTGCATGGCTGTTAAGGATTCCTCCACCCGGGGAAGTGGGTAGGCGTCCCGATGAGTACAGGCGTTCAACTTACGGTAATCGACACAAAACCGGAGCGACCCATCCTTCTTCCTTACCAGGGCAATCGGGGCTGCCCATGGGCTCTGATGCTCTCTGATCACCTGCCTGTGTAACATCTTCTGGAGAAGCTCTTTTACCTCCCGATACAGAGCGGGAGGTATATTGCGATAACGCTCCCTGATGGGCGGTGCCGCCCCCGTGTGAATCCTATGCTCAATGCTAGCGGTGCATCCAAAACCTTCTTCATGCTGCGCGAAAACCCTGCCGATGCATCGCAGAAGCGTCCTCAGTTGTTCCTCCGACCTGGTATCTGGGGCCACCCCATCCAGTTAGAGTTGGCTCCACAGTCGGTCAGTCCGTTCGTTCACATCAGCCTCACTCATTGCATCTTCTGACGATGTCTCCTTTAGAGTTTCGGCCATGGACGGGTCCGTCACGTCCTCTTACCTAACTATCTCAACATTAGCTAGTACCGTGCCGGCCGGTATTTCGACGACCCCTAGGGTTGAACATCATGCCATTGAACATCATGCCATGTATTTCCTGCAACACATTCATGCCAATTATAACAGGTATACCCGGCCTTACACAATTATGTACTACCACAATACCAGCCCGGGGGAAGTTACGATTAAACACTTCTAATTCTAACCACGTAACCCCGGCAATGGAAATTGGCAGGATATTAGCCGCCGTAAGTTCGATCCAGGGTGATTCTAGAGTCTGTCGACCTTGAAACTGTTCATGGAACAACTGATAGGTCATGGTGGTTACCTCTGAACCAGTGTCAATAAGGCAAGGGACTTTAACCCTCCCGATCATGGCTGTAAATACGGGGCATTTTCTTGTCAAAAGTTCCACCCTTCTTTTTGGGCCTGTTGATGGAATGCCCGCAGCTTGGCCCTCAGCGGCGGGGTACCGTAGTTTAAAGGTGGCTGTTCCCGTCTTGGATAGCGTCTCATCCTGCAATCTCTGGTGAAATGACCCGGCTGATTACACTGCCAACAGCGTCGAGGCCCTCCTTGTGTCGATCTGGGTGAACGAGGGAGCTGTTCCGGTCGATCGGCCATTACTCTCAATTGAGCAACATCTGTTTTCAATTCCCTAATAGCTTCCTTGACATTCCAGGGCGAATTCTGTGAACACCGCTTCTGGCCGTCCGCTATCTCTTGGAGGTGGCTCGGGGGCACCCACGTTTTGCAGGGCCATGCTAGTCTCTCCCAACTCTTCTCTGTAAACTTATAGTGCTTCTCATAACACCTCCCTCATTGTGGCAGTAGGAGTTACCCGGACGAGGTCTCTCACGGCGCTCCTCATGGTCTGGCTGTCCAGCCCGGATACAAACTGGTCTCGCACAATTCGGTCCGGCTCTGGTAAGGCTGCGCACCATGCGGGATCCTTCCTTACTAGTCAACTCCACATTCCTTGTAGTCCTACCACGAATTGCTGGAGTGATTCACCGTTCCTCTGTACCCTGGTATAGAATTTCTTCCGCAGATCGATGGCTGAGGTGACATCTCCATAGAGGGATTCCAATCGGCTGATGATTGCTTCTAGCGTATTGTGGTGTTCTAGCGGTAAGACCAAGACAGCTTGTCTAACGTCCCCTTCGAGCGAGTTGAATGCCAGGTCGGCTTGGTGGGTCACAGGTACCTGGAATAACCGGGCCGCAGTACAAACTCGTTCCGTCCAGTCTGCAATCGATACGCTCTTTCCGTCAAACTTGGGGATGTTCATTAGAGCGGCTCCCATGGGTATCATGACGGTCGGTGTCGGCGGTAGTGTTTCGCTGCTGGACGGCTCCATCGCGGCGAGGCTTCAGATCCTGCCGACTACACCAATTATGTAGAAGGAATTACCACTATCGGTATGCAATGCAAGAGACACAACTTCTTTTGTTCAAAAAGGGAAGGAGTAGGATCCAGCGCTAAGTCAAGTTTAAAATGGATTTTCTGTTCCAAGTTTAATGGCATGGATGTTAAAAGGAAGTCCAGTTGTGGATAGTCCTGGGTTGGTAAGAAGTGAAGGTATTGTCCTCGGGGCCTACGCGTTTCGGACGACTGCCGCGTCCTTAAACTTGGCTTCCCTTTTTGCTTATCCACCGTGTGTCGACACGAGGATCCGAGTGCCATCCACAACACACCGGAGTGTGTTAGGTGAGCTGGAGGTCTCCTCCCCAGTTTCTATTGTATTCTTTTGTTCAACTTCTTTACTGCAATGAACAGGTAACAGGAAATTCTCTTGCATGGAGCAGACAGGAATCCTGAGGTTGAGGACTTTCGATCCCGCTGGAAGTCCCCCGGATAGAGGTTGTGCCTGACCCCACGTTGCCAGGCTTGGCTACGGTCACGCCGCTGTCAGTCACGGTGTGAGCTACCAGGGTAAGAGTCACACTCCCGGCCCATGGGTCGCGTTGTGGGAATCAGTGAACTACCCGTACGTACTGGCACCGTCACGGGTGCTTGCGGAGCTATCCGCTACCTTTCACGACAAACCCTCTCTCTCCTCAGTCGGCGGTCCAAGCGGTGGACCCCCTAGGACGCAACTGAACCGGCGGGTTAACGCTAAGGTTTCACAAAGTCCAGCTAATAGTCCAATAAAGTACTGTCAACACGACCGTTCCTTCTGTCTGCTCCTGATCCAACAAGATTCATCAACAACAGTTCCATGCAAATATTACAGTTGTTTACACTCTGGAGGACACGCAGGGACACTGGCGTGGTTAATGAGGTAGCGAGCCTGTACTAGGCCTAATTCAGGCTAAATCATCCGAGGATAGTGTAAGGCTAGTCTTTAAAGTACTCTGTGACCAGGATAAACGAGGGCCGTACTTCTCTTGGAGGGTCAGGCTGTAATGCGGTTACTGGTACTGTCCCTGGGAAGATCTGAGGGTCCTAGTTAGGGGCTACGGGGTGTGGCTGGTACCTGTAACGGATGCTGATGCTCCAATCCGCACCTGCTTCGGTCAGTCCTCTGTTTGGGTGCACCCCCTGTTTCTCTCTCTCCACTGCAGGGAGACACGTTCCTCCTGTCGGTCCTCTGCTGCTGCCACACTGATTTCCCTCCTTGCGGTCGCTGATCCGGCAGCCCTCTGTGGTTCTGCCTCTTGTATCCACGCTGTGGGTTCCCCTCTGCTCGTTCGGCTGGGGTCGGTCACCTGACCTTACTTTCCAACTTTTAGCGTTCTCGCTCTTGCTTTCCCTGCTCCTTCCTCCACACACTTTCCAGCCACGCTCCCTCACTTCCGCCCACCTCTCCCGTCCTCTCTCTTCATCCGGTCTCCTCCTCCTCCCCAAGTCCCGGCATCGCGAGACTTCGCCCTGCTTCACCGCTGGGCGCATGCGTCATGGCTGTCGACAGTGCGGCCGTCGCCATGACGCCCAAGACGCTGGTCCGCTCCGGAGCCAAACTCCCGAGCCGCCCGGCAAGCCCGTGTTCCTGCGTTGGCCCACGGGGAGAGGTAAGTACGGGTGCACCCTTACTCACGCTCTGCACCTTTTTAGGTCTTTTCCTTCTTTACAGTTTTGAAAACTTTGCTAGAAAATTATTCTTCTGGTATAATATGGGCGGATGTGGACGGGTCCTCCCCTACTTGGTTACCAAATATTAGGACCTTGATAACCACCTCAAGAAACGAATGGAATGTTCCCCTCTGGCCTGCCAGGGGTGAGCTGGGCTGGGCCAGACCCCAGTAGATTTTTAGGACCCCATCTGTCATAAACAAATACACAGTAAACAGTGAGGTCCCTGTTCTTCCCAAACCTCTGTTTCTACCTACTTGTAAGACCCGCCCTAAACGACGGCGCACAACTGGGCGGCGTTCCTAATACTGGTAAAAGTGAAACTGACAAACAGATAAGACAGAGACAGTACGAAAAAACAAAGGGTCACCTGGGAAGTATACGGAGGGAGAGGCAGGGCAATTGCGCCGCGGACAATTCCGTGCGCAAAAGGCAGAGTCAGGCAGGCAGGGTCAAACCGGGAGAGGGCGGAAAAACAAAAGTCAGAATGAAAAAAGAAAAGTCAGGAGTCCAGCCAAGGTCAGGTCACAAGAAGTCAAAAAGCAAGTCTCTCAGGGGAGTCTGAAAATAAGAGAAAGCACCAGGCAAGGAAACTCTAATTACAGACAAAGGCCAACTATCCCAGGCTGAACTAAATAAGGAGAGGGTGGGAGCTAACGAACATCAGCCAGGCTTTGATTGGCCTGACGCTCCTGAGCTCCTATTCGCTGCAGACTGCCTCAGTGTGCCAGGCCGGGCGACGCCCGAGCGAGTAACTCTCGATGTCCTGGAGACTGAGGAGGCCGCAGGCAGAGAGTACGTGACAGTACCCCCCCCCCCTTTTTACGAGGGGCCACTGGACTCTCAACCCCCGAACCAGGTTTATTCGGAAACTTTTTATGAAAGTTTTTTATAAGGGTCCGAGCGTCGATATCTCGGACTGGGACCCAAGTCCTCTCCTCTGGACCATATCCTTTCCAATGGACTATCTACTGGATAGACCCCTGAAGCTTTCTACTGTCTAGCAACACCTGGCCACCTCGAACCTCGGGTTTCCCTATGGGAAGGATGGGGGAACAAATCATTTCAGATGGAAGGAATGAAACACATCGTGGATGCGGAAGGAGGGGGGTAATTTTAAGCGCCAGGAGACCTGGTTGATCCTCTCCATGACTTCATAAGGACCGATGTACCTGGGGGCGAACATTTTTGAGGGTACCCTCAGGTGGAGGTTCTGGAAGATAACCAAACCCGATCTCCCACCAAGAAATCAGGATTAGCCGAACACCTTTTATTGGCTTTGTCACGGTCACAGGGTATGTGGACCCACTAGGCCACTCCGCCGTAGCAGGGAGGCAGCTGACCAGGTCACAGTCTACACGAAAGTCAATAGCAGATAGCAACGCTTGGGTACCTGAACTATTTCAGACGGTGACTGTGGTTTCAGCACGGATGGAGGCCGGTGCGGCAGGTAGCGCGAGATGTGGCGGGCAGTATCCGATGTGGCAGAAGACACTGGATGTGGCAGAAGACACTGGACGTGGCAGAAGACGCTGGACGTGGCAAACGACACTGGACGTGGAAAACGACACTGGACGTGGCAAACGACAGTAGGTGCAGTAGACACGACTCCAACACTGGTAGGCACAGGAACAGGAACAATACGGGATACAGGAATGGGGTACGGGTAACAACTGAAATGGGGAAACACTAAGGGACCATTTGCAAGACAGACTGGGATAGACTAACAACGCTCAGGCAAGGATCAGAAGGCCTGGGTTCTTCTTATAGACCAGGAAATCATGGCCGTTGATGATGAAGACGATTTCCTATGTGTGTCCTACGGGACACAGCAGAACGGAACGGAAGTGAGCGCTGGCGTCTCCTAGGAAGGAGATGGGAACCAGCGCTCACGGATCCATGGCTGCGGGCATCAGGAGGAGAGTAAACCCGTCGGCCTCAAACATCTGAGATACTGTTCCAGAGACTGATTGGTCCTCTCAGTCTGGCCATTAGTTTCTGTATGGAAGGCCGATGAAAAGGACAAGTCTAGTCCTAACTGCTTGCAGAACGCCCTCCAAAACAATGATACCAATTGGACCCCCCTGTCAGAGACGATGTTAACAGGTAAACGTAATATATGTTTAATAAAGAGGTTAACTAGCTCTTTAGCATTGGGCAATTTCTTCAGGGGAATGAAGTGGGCCATTTTACTAAATCGGTCTACCACTACCCAGATCACCGACCTGCCCTGGGACGAAGGGAGATCGGTGATAAAATCCATGGCTAGATGGGTTCAGGGTCCTTGGGCACAGGCAAAGGACACAGCAAGCCTGCAGGTCGGGATCTGGGAGTTTTAGACCGGGCGCAGGTCTCACATGAGACCACGTAGGCTTGGACATCCCGTAGCAGCCCTGGCCACCAGAAACCACGGATGACAAGGTCCCTGGTACCAGAGATGCCTGGGTGACCTGACAGGACTGAGTCATGACACTCCTGGAGGAGCCTCAGCCGGAGGTGTAGGGGTACAAACAATTTGCCCTCTGGAAGGGGCAGAGTCCTGACTGGCCGTGATCTCTGTGGTCAGGTCAGAGTCTACGGTTGCCACTACCGCACCAGGAAGCAATACTCCTTTGGGTTCGGTCTCAGGCGGAGGGGTGGCCAGAAAACTACGGAACAAAGCATCCGCTTTAATATTCTTTGAACCAGGCCTGTAGGTAACAATGAAATTGTACCTGGTTGTAATGACAGGGATAGGGAAACAGACAAGTGAGCCCTAATCTACCCGCCACTCAGTCCCTGCCTACTTGCAACGACCCGCCCTAGGCGACGGGGTACAACTGGGCGACGGTCCCTACACTCAGTAAGTGCACGACAGACAACCAGACAAGGAAACACAGAACAAGGGAAATGGGGCAGTTGCCCACGGCAACACCGTGAGCAACAAGAGTAGTAAACGAGCCGAGTCAAACCAGGAGAGTACGAGGTGCCAAACGCAGAGCAGGAGAGTAGTGAACAAGCCGAGTCAAACCATGAGTGTACGAGGTACCAAACACAGAGCAGAAGAGTAGTCAGTAAGCCAGGGTCAATACGAAGCAGGGACAAGTAGTTCAAGAAGCTGCAGCAGGGCCAGGAAACCAACAGAGAAGAATCACAAGCAAGGAGGAACAGGAAAGGCAGGTATAAATAGACAGAGGGCGGGAGCTAGCTCCGTCTGGCCAGGCTGTGATAGGCTCTCCTACTCCTAAGCCTGTCATCCTGAGTGGTGGAAGATGGAGTCAGTCTCAGAGACATAGACTCAGGTGCCGACTGATTACCTATGGGCGTGGATACATAAGCTGTGCCTGGCAGATCCTTAACAGTAACCCCCCTTTTATGAGGGGCCACCGGACCCTTTCTAGATGGACCTGGTTTATTGGGGAAACGAAGCTGGAACCTCCTGACCAATACCCCAGCGTGAACATCCCGGGCGGGTACCCAAGTCCTCTCCTCAGGCCCGTATCCTCTCCAATGGACCAGGTACTGGAGGGAGCCTTGGACCATCTTGCTGTCCACAATCTTGGCCACCTCGAATTCTACCCCCTCAGGGGTGAGAACGGGGACAGGAGGTTTCCTCGAGGGAGCCAAGGACGGGGAGCAGCGTTTAAGGAGGGAGGCATGAAACACGTCGTGTACTCGAAAAGATGGGGGCAACTCCAGTCGGAAGGAGACAGGATTGAGGACTTCAATGACCTTATACGGCCCAATAAACCGGGGAGCAAATTTCTTGGACAGGATCTTAAGGCGCAAGTTCCTAGACGATAACCACACCAGATCCCCGACCATAAACAAGGGGTTAGCAGAACGTCTTCTATCAGCCTGAGTTTTTTGTACGCTCTGGGACGCCTCTAGGTTCTTCTGAACCTGGGCCAAGACTGTGCACAGTTCCCGATGAACGACCTCTACCTCGGGATTGTTGGAACTACCAGGTGAAACGGAGGAGAACCGTGGATTAAACCCAAAATTACAGAAAAAGGGGGAGACCCCTGACGAGTTACTGACCGGTTATTAAGGGAAAATTCGGCGAGGGGAATGAATGAGACCCAATCATATTGACAGTCAGAGATAAAACACCTTAAATATAAGAGATTGATTAGTCCTCTCGGTTTGGCCATTAGTTTCAGGATGGAAGGCAGAGGAGAAGGACAGATCAATCTCCAACTTTTTACAGAAGGCTCTCCAAAACAATGAAACAAATTGTACCCCTCTGTCCGAAACAATATTGACTGGGACCCCATGGAGACGCAGGATGTGTTTGACAAAGAAGGTAGCTAACGTCTTGGCATTGGGTAGTTTCTTGAGGGGCACAAAAAGGCACATCTTACTGAAGCGGTCTACTACAACCCACACCACCGACTTGCCTTGAGATGGAGGCAAATCGGTGATAAAATCCATGGAGATATGGGTCCAAGGTCTCTGGGGAATGGGCAAAGAACGTAGTAAGCCTGCTGGTCGGGACCTGGGAGTCTTGGACCTAGCACAAACCTCACAAGCGGCGACGTAGGCCTTAACGTCTTTAGGCAACCCAGGCCACCAATAGTTTCTGGCAATGAGGTGTTTGGAACCCAGGACGCCTGGATGACCAGATAGTGCGGAGTCATGATTTTCCCTAAGTACCCTAAGCCGGAATTGCAGGGGAACAAACAGCTTGTCCTCAGGAAGGTTCCCGGGAGCTGAACCTTGATCAGCCGCAATCTCAGAGACTAAATCAGAATCAATAGAAGAAATTATTATACCAGGAGGCAGAATACAAGCAGGATTTTCCTCCGAAGGGGGGCTGGCCATGAAGCTACGCGACCCAGCCCTATAGGTAACCAAAAAGTTGATTCTGGTAAAAAATAGCGCCCATCGAGCTTGTCTCGGGTTTAGCCTCCGGGCAGATTCTAGGAAAACCAGATTCTTGTGGTCGGTAAGGACCGTTAGCTGGTGCCTAGCCCCCTCCAGGAAGTGGCGCCACTCTTCAAATGCCCATTTAATGGCTAAGAGTTCGCGGTTGCCAATATCATAGTTACTCTCAGTTGGCGAAAACTTCCTGGAGAAGTAGGCACAGGGACGGAGATGGGTGAGGGACATGGTACCCTGGGACAAGACAGCCCCCACTCCCACCTCGGATGCGTCAACTTCCACGATAAATGGCTCCATTTGTTTGGGCTGAACCAGCACCGGGGCCGAGATAAAACACTTCTTAAGGACCTCAAAAGCCTGGACAGCCTCAGCAGGCCAGTGGAGGAGATCAGCACCTTTGTGAGTGAGGTCCGTAAGAGGCTTAGCGATGACCGAGAAGTTAGTTATAAATCTCCTGTAATAATTAGCGAACCCAAAGAAACACTGTAACGCCTTCAGGGAGGCAGGTTGGACCCATTCCGCCACAGCCTGGACCTTGGCGGGGTCCATGCGGAATTCATGAGGAGTGAGGATTTGACCCAAAAATGGTTTGTCCTGTACCCCAAACACACATTTTTCGCAAACAGTTTGTTTTCCCGAAGGACCTGGAGCACCTTCCTGACATGCTCAATGTGGGAGGACAAGTCCTTGGAAAACACCAGTATGTCATCAAGGTACACTACAAGAAATACCCCCAGGTAATCCCTTAAATTTTCATTTATGAAATTCTGGAAGACCGCAGGAGCATTACACAACCCAAAGGGCATGACGAGGTATTCGAAATGACCTTCGGGCGTGTTAAACGCAGTCTTCCACTCATCCCCCTCTTTGATGCGGATAAAGTTATACGCCCCCCCGTAGATCAAACTTAGAGAACCATTGGGCCCACTGAACCTGATTAAATAGATCAGGAATCAAAGGAAGGGGATACTGGTTCCTTACAGTTACCTTATTCAAGTTACGGTAGTCAATGCATGGCCTAAGACCACCATCCTTATTCCCTACGAAGAAGAAGCCAGCACCTACCGGAGAAGTAGAGGGGCGAATGTAACCCTTGGCCAGGCATTCCTGGATATACTCTCTCATGGCTTCACGTTCGGGACAAGAAAGATTAAATATCCTACCCTTAGGGAGCTTAGCTCCTGGTACCAATTCGATAGCGCAATCGTATTCTCTATGAGGAGGTAACACTTCGGAGGCCTCCTTAGAGAAAACATCAGCGAAGTCCTGCACAAACTCAGGTAGCGTGTTCACCTCCTCAGGGGGAGAAATGGAATTAACAGCAAAACATGACGTCAAGCATTCATTACCCCATTTGGTAAGCTCCCCAGTATTCCAGTCAAACGTGGGATTATGCAACTGCAACCAGGGAAGGCCTAAAACAAAATCGGACGATAATCCCTGCATCAACAGTACAGAGCACTGCTCCAAATGCATGGAGCCAACAAGGAGTTCAAAAACAGGGGTATGCTGTGTAAAATAACCATTAGCAAGAGGAGTGGAGTCGATACCCACTACCGGGACAGATCAAATCAATCAAAGGCATAGCTAGAGACATAGCAAATTCCACAGACATGATATTAGCAGAAGACCCTGAATCCACGAAGGCACTGCCGGTAGCAGACCTACCACCAAAAGAGACCTGAAAGGGAAGCAAAATTTTACTACGTTTCATATGTACGGGAAATACCTGTGCGCCCAAGTGACCTCCCCGATGATCATTTAGGTGCGGAAGTTTTCCGGCTGCTTATTTTTACGCCTAGGACAGGTGTTCACTTGATGCTTGCCATCCCCACAATAGAAGCAGAGACCATTCTTCCTGCGGAACTCTCTACGTTGTCGGAGGGACACGGAGGCCCCGAGTTGCATAGGTACCTCCGAGTCTTCCGTGGAAGAGCGAAGCAACGGGACCTCGGGAGGCATCATGGGGGAGTAAGAGGGGAAAACACAAAAACGTTCAAGTTGTCATTCCCTGAGACGTCGGTCAAGTCGTACCGCTAAAGCCATAACCTGGTCTAGGGAGTCAGAAGAGGGATAGCTAACTAGCAGGTCTTTCAGGGCGTTCGACAGACCCAACCTAAACTGGCATCTTAAGGCAGGGTCATTCCACCGAGAAGCTACGCACCACTTCCTAAAGTCAGCACAATACTCCTCAACAGGTCTTTTACCCTGACGTAAGGTCACCAGCTGACTATCGGCAAAGGCAGTCCTGTAAGTCTCGTCATAAATGAGTCCGAGAGCAGAAAAGAAACGATCAGCGGAGGAAAGTTCAGGGGCGTCAGGAGCCAAGGAGAAGGCCCACTCTTTTGGCCCTTCCTGGAGCCGGGACATAATTATACCCACCCGCTGGCTCTCAGAACCTGAGGAGTGAGGCTTTAAGCGAAAGTAGAGCCTACAACTCTCCTGAAAGGAGAGAGAAAACCTCCAGTCCCCTGAGAACCGGTCAGGTGAGGGGCACTACCATGGTAGCGTCAGGCTGGTTGACCCTCTGAGCCAGGGCCTGGACTTGTAGGGAGAGACCCTGCATTTGCTGGGCCAGGGTCTCAAGGGGGTACATAGTAGAGAGAGGGACCAGGGTAGACTAGGTATATGGGCTTGTGATTATGTAATGATGGGGGTAGGGAAACGGACAAGTGAGCCCTAATCTACACGCCACTCTGTCCCTGCCTACTTGCAACGACCCGCCCTAGGCGACGGGGTACAACTGGGCGGCGGTCCCTACGCTCAGTAAGTGCACAAGACAAACAGACAAGGGTACACAAAGCTAAGGGAAAAGTGGCAGTTTCCCACGGCAACACCTTGAGCAACAAGAGAGGTGAACGAGCCGAGTCAAACCAGGAGTGTACAAGGTACCAAACGCAGAGCAGGAGAGTAGTCAGTAAGCCAGGGTCAGTATGGAGCAGGATCAAATAGTCAGAAGCTGTAGCTGGGCCAGGAAACCACACGAGAAGAATCACAAGCAAAGGAGGAAAAGGAAAGGCAGGTATAAATAGACCGAGGGCGGGAGCTAGCTGAGTCTGGCCAGGCTACGATAGGCTCTCCCACTCCTAAGCCTGCCAGCCTGAGTGGTGGAAGCTGGAGTCAGTCTCAGAGACATAGACTCAGGTGCCGACTGATTACCTATGGGCGCTAACTCCGAAGCTGTGCCTGGCAGATCCTTTACATTAGGTTAGTTTGACAACTTCTGTCCTTAGTAAAACCGTGCTGGCTGTCACTTATAATACTATTTTTTTTCACATAATCCTGTATATAGTCCCTCAATAGCCCCTCAAACATTTTTCCCACGATGGATGTTAAGCTTACTGGTCTATAATTACCCGGGGAAGACCTAGAGGCCTTTTTGAAAATCGGCACTACATTTGCCCTGTGCCAGTCCCTTGGCACTATTCCAGTCATTAGAGATTCTCTGAATATTATGAAAAGGGGGACAGAAATAACTGAACTAAGCTCTTTAAGAATTCTAGCGTGTATCCCATCTGGTCCCGGGGCCTTGTGCACATTTATTTTATTTAATTTAGCTTGGACCATATCTACATTCATCCAATTCAATATATCAACTGATATATTAACAGCACTGGCACCGGCTACATCAGCTGCTCTTTCTTCAGTTGTATATACAGAGCTAAAGAACCCATTTAGTAACTCTGCCTTCTCTTGATCGCCTGTGACCAACTCCCCATTACCACTATCTAGGGGTCCTACATGTTCAGACCTTGGCTTTTTAGCATTTATATACTTGAAGAGATTTTTGGGATTTGTTTTACTATCCTTGGCTACCTGCCTTTCATTTTGTATTTTTGCTAATTTTATTACATTTTTACAGATTTTATTAAGCTCTTTATATTTTACAAAGGCTTCAGATGTACCCTCAGATTTGTATTTTTTAAATGCCCTTTTTTTGTCATGTATTGCCCCTTTCACAGAAGGTGTAAGCCATGTGGGATTTAATTTTAGTCGTTTATACTTGTTACCTATAGGAATAAATTTTGCACTATAATAACCCAAAGTAGATTTGAAAATCTCCCATTTATCATTTGTCCCATTATTTGACATTAGTTCTTCCCAGTCTATATCCTGAATTGCCGCCTTCATCCTGGGGAAATTAGCTTTCTTAAAATTAAATGTTTTTGCCCTCCCAGCCTGTGCTTGTTTTTTACAGTATAGGTAAAATATAACTATATTGTGATCACTGTTACCGAGGTTTTCACGAACATTGACGTTCCCAACAAGCTCTGCATTATTAGAAATGACCAGATCCAACAGAGCTTCACCTCTAGTAGGGTCTTCCACAAACTGGCCCATAAAATTTTCCTGCAACAGGTAGAGGAAATGTCTCCCCTTAGATAATGTCAGATTAGACAAATGGGCTCTGAGCCTTAAGGCCCAACCTAGGCTTCGTCATTAAGGGGTTAAGTCCTGTAAGTTATGAGTAGGGGTCTCCATGGATTTGATTTGTTTTTCCAACACATCTCACAGATGATCGATTGAATTAAGAATATGGAGGCCAGGTCAACACCTTGAACTCTTTGTCATGTTCCTCACATCAGTCCTGAACGATTTTTGCAGTGTGGCGGGGGCATTATCCTGCTGTAAGACAGCACTGACATTAGAGAATACCTTTACCATGAAGAGGTGGATTTGTCTGTAGCAATGTTTAGGTAGGTGGTCTGTGTCAAAAAACAGTATGGGAATATCAAAATAACCACCATAAGTTCCTCATAGAAAATTGTGCCATAATCTGTCAAATCAGATGAAATTCTAGTGTTGGGTCCCAGTGACTCCAACTGAGGGGCTTGCATTAAAAAAAAAAAAAAATCATTATTAGTTTTTAGCATTGGATAAAGCAAAGGAGAAACAACAGGAACCTCTCAGAGGAACCTCTCAGAGAGCGGCACTGTGCTCCGTATACTGCAGGAGCAGTAGTACAGCGAGAACATAGAGTACAGCGGGGCCGATCATATGACGAAGAGTCGTGTCGTCACCAAAGAAGACTGTACAACTAGACTTCCGGTTCCTCATCAGCGCTATAAAAATCTATGAAAATCTCAGAAATAGCACCAAGGGGGACGGGAATGTATATTAGCGAGTTTACTCACATGCAGCATCTATGGCCGCGGGCATCCGGTTACACTCACTTCCTGACGCTCACAGCAATGGATCTGTGAGCGCTGGTCCCCATCTCACTTCCGCTCTGATCCGCCAGGGTGACGAATGGAAGACGGCATTTAACACCCGTGACGGGCACTACGAATACGTAGTGATGCCCTTCGGACTGTGTAATGCTCCTGCAGTGTTTCAGGAACTCGTTAATTATATCTTCTGAGATCTCCTCTATATCTGTGTTGTTGTTTATCTCGATGATATTTTGATTTTCTCCCCATATCCGAAAACTCATCGGAGGCATGTCCGTCAAGTTCTACTACGATTAAGGGAGAATCATTTATACGCCAAGCTGGAGAAGTGCGTCTTTGAGAGGAGTTCTCTGCACTTCCTGGGCTACATCATATCGGATCAAGGTCTCAAGATGGATCCTGAGAAAGTGAGAGCTGTCCTGGAGTGGCCACGTCCTCAACGTCTGAGTTCCATACAGTTTTTCCTGGGATTTGCCAATTTCTACCGGCAGTTTATCCCAAACGTCTCATCACTGACATCTCCTATTTCCACCCTTAACAAGAACGGTGTGAACGCCAAGGTGTGGACCCCAGAGTCCAAATTTTTGAGTCTCAAAAAAGCCTTTACTTCTGCCTCGATCCTCTATCATCCTGACGTATATATACAGTTTTCTTTGGAGGTGGACGCCTCTTATGTTGGTGCAGGCGCACTTCTGTTCCAGAGGAGCCCCAAAGGAAAGGCAGTAGTATGTGGCTATTACTTGAGACTTTTTTCTTCTACAGAGCGCATTTACTCTGTTGGGGATCAGGAGCTACTGGCCATCAAATTGGCTCTGGAGAAGTGGAGACATCTGCTGGAGGGCGCAGCTCATCCCATCCTAATCTACACCGACCACATGAACCTCACCTACCTTCAGTCCGCTCAACGACTAAATCCCTGTCAAGCCAGGTGGCCGCTGTTCTTCACCCGTTTACAATTTGTGCTCCACTACCGTCCCGCTGACAAGAATGTGAGGGCCGATGCCCTGTCCAGGTCATTTGAAACGGATGACACGGTGGAGTCTCTTCAAACTATCATAGACCCGTCCTGCATTATCACTGCCAATCCTTTGCAGGTTAGAGACATCCCTCCGGGGAGGACTTTTGTTCGATTAGCAGGCAGGAGAAGAATTCTCCGATGGGGACACAGTTCTAAACTGGCTGGGCACCCTGGTGTTCATAAAACCCGAGACCTGATTGCTCGTCACTTTTGGTGGCCCACGCTGCCCAAGGATGTTGTGAACTTTGTCTCTTTTTGCACGGTGTGTGCTTCTAACAAGGTTACTAACTCCAAGCCTGCCGGCCTCCATCAACCTGTGCCTATACCCAATTCCACCTTGCAGCACATTGTGATGGACTTTGTCACTGACCTTCCTCCCTCAGCAGGATGCAACACTGTCTGGGTGGTGGTGGACCGGTTCTCGAAGATGGCACATTTTATCCCGCTGACCGGCCTACCTTCTGTTCCCCGAATGGCGAATCTCTTCATCCAGCACATCTACCGCTTGCATGGCTTGCCCTTCACATTGTGTCCGATCGGGGGTTTCAATTTACCTTGAGGTTCTGGAGGGCTCTCTGTAAACTCCTGGATGTGATATTGGACTTTTCCACAGCCTATCACCCCCAGTTCAATGGGCAAGTCGAGAGGATCAACCAGATCATGGAGAATTATCTCCGTCACTTCATTTCCTTACAGCATGATAACTGGGTACAGCTTCTTCCATGGGCCGAGTTCTCGTACAACAACCACACAAGCGAGTCCACCACTTCCACTCCGTTTTACATTGTATACGGTCAACATCCTAGAGTCCCTCTTCCAGTGTCTACTACTTCTCAGGTACCCGCTGCTGACTCTGCATTTGGGGACTTCCTGTAAATCTGGCAACAGACCCGGGCATGAAGCGAAAAGCGGATACAAGAAGAGAGCCGCCGCAGTATCTTCCAGGTACCAAAGTCTGGCTGTCCTCATGGAACATTCGTTTGAGGGTGCCTTCATACAAGTTTGCTCCCAAGTTTCTCGGTCCTTTTGCGATTTGGCAACAGATTAACCCTGTCTCCTATAAACTGCGGCTGCCTCCTACCCTCAGAATCCCCAACTCCTTTCATGTGTCCCTCCTGAAACCAGTGGTCCTGAACTGCTACAGCAAGACTTCCTGTTCCACAACTGCTCCCAGCGGTTCTTCTCATGTGTTCGAGGTGAGGGAGATCCTGGACTGCAAGAGGGTAGGAGGAAGGACTTTCTATTTGGTGGACTGGAGAGGGTTTGGTCCTGAGGAGAGGTCCTGGGAGCCGGAGGAGAACCTTGATGCCTCTGCTCTTGTTAAGAAGTTCCTCTCTCGCTCTAGTCCCAAGACGAGGGGGCGTAGAGGGGGGGATACTGTAGCATCCAGGGCCATCGGGTCCACTCACCTGACGCCCGCAGCCATGGATCTGTGAGCGCTGGTTCCCATCTCCTTCCCAGGAGACGCCAGCGCTCACTTCTGCTACGATCTGCTCTGTCCCGTAGGGTGCGGGCGCACGCTCGTGCCCGCTCTTAAAGGGCCAGCGCACGCACATGTAGGATATCACCATCATCAACACACATGATTTCCTGGACTATAAGAAGGGCCCAACCCATCGGATCCTTGCCTGAGCATTGTTAGTATACCCCAAGTCTGTCTTTCAAAGGGTCCCTTATTGTTTCCCGTTCCAGTTGTTACCCGTGCCCTGTTACCCGTTCCTGTATCCCGTAGTGTGTTCTTGTTCCTGTGCCTACTAGTTGGAGTCGTGTCTACTGCACCTGTGTCATCCGCCACGTCCTGTGTTACCTACCTCCATCCGTGCCAGAGCTGCGGCCACTGTCTGGACTATCCTGGTACCCTTGTGTGGGACTTTGTATTTCTGGGGTTCCCTGTTGTTTGGCCAGCTGCCTCGCTGCTATGGCGGTGCGGCCTGGTGGGTCCACAAACCCACAAACCGTGACATCACATAATGCAGTGAGAACACTGCTAATAATTTTTAGTCCCCGCATAACCCCTTTAAGATGCATTGTGTACAAGCAGTGAATCCACCGCACCTGGCCACGTTTTAACCTCCTTATTCTCTCTCCTCCTCTTGTAGGTGTTGGTCCTGAGCCTGGTACTTGGAACCACCATGATTTGCTTAGTGACCCGTATCTACTAATGTCTGGGGACTGGTACGTCATTCTATTTTATCCTAATACTAGATGTATACTGTGATAATACATCACCTGTAGTGTTACTGTCAAATCTTCCCCCTGTACATGGACATAACTATAGCCCTAGTAGCCATAGAAGCTGCTATGGGGCTCTGATGCTGAGGGGAGCACCTTTGGTTGCCAAAACGTCATTAGTTTTTGTAAGGGAAGATCTGCTTTATAGCACCATAACCCTTCAATGCTGCCTAGCCCCTTCCACGACAACCAACGTGTATATATACGGTGTAGGCCAGGAGGGAAGTATGGAGTGGGGTCACGGACTGAGCTTACTCCATAATTTGCTGGTGTTGGTTGTATGTTACAACTGACAGTTCACTGCGACGAGCGAAATCGTAGATTACTACGATCCCACTCGTTTAACCCCTAAGATGCTGAGGTCAATAGTAACTGCGGTAACAAAGCCATTAGAAAGATGGGGTGGCCATCTCTGATGGCCCATTGGCCCCCTGCAATTGCGGGGTGCCAGTGGTTGTCATTGCAGCTTGGAGGACTAATGTAGGCCCTCAGCTCTGCCATCTTTGCACCCCTGGCAAGGCTTAATAAGAGCAGGTAAAGAACACAATATACTGCAATACATTAGTATTGCAGTATATCCTGCAAGCGATCCAATGATTGCTGGTTTAAGTCCCCTAGAGGGCAAGTAAAGAAAGTAAGATACAGTTAAATTAAGTTTATATATATACATATATATATATATATATATATATATATATATATATATATATATATATATATATATATATATAAAGTTAAAATATTAAAAGTTAAAAAAAAGGAATGCAAAAAAAGGAAATTAACATAACTTGTATTGCCACGTCCGTAAAAGACAGAGCTATAACAATATAACATTATTTAACCCACATGGTGAATGCATTAAAACAAACAAAAAATGTCGAGGGCTGAATTACTGTTTTTTGGTCATCTCATCTCCCACAAACAATGGAATAAAAGATGATCAAAAAGTCTCATGAACCAATAAAAATGACAGCTCGTGCCACAAAAAAACAAGCCCTCACACTGCTGCAGCGACGGAAGAGAAAACAAAACGTATGGCTCTCAGATAATGGCGAAACAAAACCGCGCGGTGATCTCCATAAAAACTAAACCCAAAAAACAATGGAGAAATCTGTTTTTTTCCTATTTCACCCCACAAAGAAAGTTCTTTCAGTTTCCCATTTCATTAGTACAATAAATGGTGCCATGAAAAACTACAACTCGTCCTGCAAAAATCAAGCCCTCATATGGATATATCAACAGAAAAATAAAAAAGTTGTGGCTTTTGGAAGGTGAGGAGGAAAGAACAAAAATAAAAAAATTAAAAATGGCTGCGGCAGGAAGTGGTTAAGGTCTGATCCCCACAATTGTATTATGGCTCATTGCAGGAGGTGTATATTTAGGGCTTACTAACGGGATTGTATCTTGGCATTTGAGATCAGAAAAATAAAGTAATGGGGGGCTCATTTTTTACTTTGCTAGAGCACGCCCTATCTATCTGCCTCTCACATATCCGTCTCATTTATATGCGAAGTTCTGCGGCATTTTCTATCACTATGTAGTTGGCTTTGTGAAATATTATTTTTGTGCTGATTTGGGTTGAAAGCTAAAATTAAAAAGTTATTTTCAGTCAGTTGGTTTGGTGTAAATGTCTGTCACAATACGGCCCTCATCCAGTGTCATTTGTACATCCAGATAGTGCAGCTTAATGTCGCTGATTGTGACCCCCAGCGATCAGATTTAATCTGTGATGGAACTTGAGAAGTGTTGAATTCCCCTGCAGCGCCACCACAGGAGAAACTAAGCATTACACAGTGAAATCAATAAGAGACTTGTCCTTTCTTAACTTAGAATTCCCCAATAGGGTATTTACAATGGGTTTCTTATACCAGACAACCTCTTTAGGTTATAAAGGATTCGTATTTACTCCAGAACCATCTAGTTTTAGAAAAATAAAGTTACATTTCCACCTCTCCATTGTGGTAATCTGTTACTAAGACTTTTACTTAGATGAATTGTGTGCTACAACATTTACTAAACAACTATAGAGAAACATATACTAAACAAATATTAGAGATTTTCAGCTGCAATATGTAAATATAAAAATTTTTAATATATATTTATTTATTTATTTGGAGGCTTTGCTGCAGTGATTGGTATAATGCAGAGCAGGGGACCGTTTATGACATACCGTAAGCATTATGACATCACTGCAGGCAGTGATGTCATCAGAACAATGGAGGGTGTGGCATCTATAGCAGTGACATCACAATGGCGTTAAGTTCTAAGGACCCCAAGCGCGGTCACATCAGTGCCATATCTCGAGTTGATGCTGATGCTGAAACTTCACTTGGTTTTTCAAAGAGCGAATTTGTGCTACAAAGCGACTAATACATCATCTGTTCAGAGCACTAAAACACCAGTGCAACTTCTGAACATCGTGGTAGATTCCCTCTTATTTGAGGAATCCCGTTTTTCCATTGTTCCTGAATTTAAACATCAAGCCGCCTGCTACAAGGAACAATGAGTTACCGAGAACTCTTGCAGCTTGCAATAGACGAAAGTTCCCGGATAAATCAAGGTAAGTGGAACTTGTTATATCAGATACATTTAGGCTAGTTTCACACAAACGTGTCCGTTTTCCGTCCGCAAAAAATGCACCGTTTTTCAGTTGCAAAAAGGGATGATTATTGGCTTTCGGACCAAGGGCGGCGGTATTTCTCAAACAGCACAGTTTGTGAACTGTTCGCGTGCTGCTGTGGTGACAGTGTATAGTGAGTGGACAAATGGCACCATTGGGAATAACGGACATGGAAACTGCAGAACACCACGTGCCATGTATTTGAGAGGTGAACGTTGGCTACCAGACGTGTGTCTAATACAACAGTTCAGCAAACCCGACTGCGTATGGGGCTCCGAACCCGACGGATGGTCACTACTCCTATGTAACAAAGGTGCATCAGAGAAAATGGCTTCAATTTGCACGGCAGTATTGGTCTCAGAGCACCAATGATTGGCAAAGGGTTGTCTTCTCCGATAAATCACGTTTTCTGCTTCATCGAAAGGATGGACTTTAGAACCATTGCTGGAAAAAGCTGGCGGTGACGTCAGCGTCTGGGGTATTTTTCCATGGCATTCTCTGGGCCACTCATCCATATGGAAGGCTCTGAACCGATTTAGATATGAATCCATCGTTACAGATCACATCCACGATACATGCTGATTGTCTTCCCTGGAGCAAATGGAATCTTAAAGCAAGACAATGCGACATGTCACACGACTATAAATGCCCGACAGTGGTTGGAAGAGCACGATCAAGACTTCCAAGTATTTCCCTGGCCCCCTATTTCTCCAGACTTGAACCCAAATGAGCATCTGTGGGACCACGTCAATCGTGTTGTTCGCTTTATGGATCCTCCCCCACGCACCCTCCAGTAAATGTGGGATGTATGGAGTCAGCGAGGCTCCACATATGAGACCACTGACCAGCACCTTATTGAGTCACTCCCAGCCCATCTACTGATGTCCGTGCTGCACACGCCGGTTACTCTGGATATTAGTAGTAGTTATAATAATGTGACGCGACTGTGTATATATTCATAGTATCAAAACGGTTGTCCAAGATTAGAAAAACATGGGAGCTTTCCTCTAGAAAGAAGGCCACGCGAGTCCATAGGAAATGTCTGGTATGGATCTTTTTTCCCATTTTTTCTGTACATAATTAGTATATGTTATACACATTGTTTCACATCTAGGCATTTCTGATGGAAGATTAAGATCTGGACATAGAATGCGTCAGAGTGTGGAGCAGGATGAAGACCATGACAATGTCCCCGACAGGAGACGAAGCCGTGGTCAAGTTCCACCGCGCCGTAGGTTGCAGCAAGAAGGAGCGGACAGAAGCCGGTCCCCATTACGACCTGAGCCAATAGAACAGTCTGAAACGACAAGTGGCCGTCGTATTAATAGTGAGACCGAGCTCAGAATTCCTGGAGAATCCCAGCCTGGGTCTACTCCATCAACTACTCAGGAGAGATCCGAAAGGCTGGAGGAACCAACACAAGACCCCAACACCAGTGAGCCGCTACCAAACCTGCAGCCGTCCAGAGAAGGAGGCAGATCTCCTCTGCAAACATCTAACAGGCTCGTGGAGCCAACACCAAGCACCAGTCAGCTGCTTCCCAACCAACAGTCGACAACAGAGACCACAGACAGCAGACCTGTGCAGAGAAGACAGCGTCGGCGAGGCAGGAGAGGCAGGCAGATTGATAGACTCCCATCTCGAACCTTTACTGAAAACGAAGACATCCAGTCCTGCACTATATGCCTAGAGGACTATGAGATTGGAGAGCAAGTCACCGTTCTGCCATGTTCTCACATATTCCATCTGCCTTGTATTGCACATTGGATCCCGACAAATCCACGCTGTCCCTTGTGCCGCGTCCATGCCTTTCAAAGAAAGAGGAGGAGATAAGTACCAACAGCTGTGGTACAGAAGAAACACCAGCAGTACAGGTATGATCACTGACATCTATAGTATTTTTGTGAAATCATGGCTGGAGCTTCGGCACCAGTATATTGCTGAGTGATTATCGTCTGGTCTGATTATTTTTTGTTTTGTCTACAGTACCACCTAGTCTTCTTCATCATCTTCACCTTGGACGCCAGAATCTCAATCTGCACAGAGAGCTAATGATAAAAGATCCCTGATGCCGTTTTCCAGAATCCATTTATGTGATACTGGAATTTCCCTTCGGGGATTAATAAAGTTATCTTATCTTATTTTATGCCTGGGACTCCCTTCTATCTTGGATATTTCATATTCCATCTCGGTTGGATTGGCGTTTCGACTACTACTACGTTTTGGCCTAAGACTTACATTACGCCTTAAAACTGGTGAGAATGGTGGCGTTCCCATGTTTACATAGGAGCAATGTAGGCCCCAAGATTACAATATTTAGGGTGATTGATATATATTGTAAAAATAAAAAGCACAGAAAAATTACTCTTTTTTTAGGGTATGTTCACAAAAGAAGTGCAAGTCACTTCTTGGGCAGCTTCTGGAGCCGTTTTTCCTAGACAATATTGAAAACAGCTCAAAAAACGGCCGTAAAAAACGCTGCAAACCTTGAAAACAGCTCTGTATTTCCAGATATTTTTGAGTTTGCGTGTGAACATACCCTAATTTCCATCAATGTACAAATGAATAGAAATTAATTACTAACATATACACCATCCAGACATAACATTAAAACCACCTGCCTTGTGTAGTCCTCCTCGTGCTGCCATAATAGCTCTGACCCGTTGGGACATGGATTTCAGAAGATCTTTAAAAGTGTCCTGTGGTATCTGGCACCAAGACGTTAGCAGATCCTTTAACCCCTTCCTGCTCCTTGACGTTCTATTCCATCATGTTATGGCAACAGGAGGCCTAACAATGGCCTCCGGGTTTGTCATCTACGGAAGCCTAGTTTGTCCTGCCTTAGGTTTGCTGTCAGTGAGTAACTGACAGCACTTTTACACTGCACTACGCATGTAGTGCAGTGTATTAGAATAGCGATCAGGGATTCCTGACTTCAAGTCACCTATTGAGACAAAAAAAAAACAGTTGTATAAAAAACCTTTTTTCAATATTGAGTCCTTTATTTAAAAAAACAAATTGTTAATTAATAACTATTTTGTGTGGTATAACCATCTGCCTTACACCACATTTTCTGTAATTTTTTCTGTTTTTCACTGAATGTATCAACCAAATTTTACCACTAACATAAAGTTCAATGTGTCACCAGAAAACAGTCTCAGAATCACTTGGATAAATAAAGGCATTCCAAAGTTATTACCACATAAAGTGACACATGTCAGATTAGACAAATGGGCTCTGAGCCTTAAGGCCCAACCTAGGCTTCGTCATTAAGGGGTTAAGTCCTGTAAGTTGTGAGTAGGGGTCTCTATGGATTGGATTTGTTTTTCCAGGACATCTCACAGATGAATATGGAGGCCAGGTCAACACCTTGAACTCTTTGTCATGTTCCTCACATCAGTCCTGAACGATTTTTGCAGTGTGGCGGGGGCATTATCCTGCTGTAAGACAGCACTGGCATTAGAGAATACCTTTACCATGAAGAGGTGGATTTGTCTGTAGCAATGTTTAGGTAGGTGGTCTGTGTCAAAAAACAGTATGGGAATATCAAAATAACCACCATAATTTCCCCATAGAAAAGTGTGCCATAATCTGTCAAATCAGATGAAATTCTAGTGTTGGTTCCCAATGACTCCAACTGAGGGGCTTGCATTTAAAAAAAAAAAAAAATCATTATTAGTTTTTAGCATTGGATAAAGCAAAGGAGAAACAACAGGAACCTCTCAGAGGAACCTCTCAGAGAGCGGCACTGTGCTCCGTATACTGCAGGAGCAGTAGTACAGCGAGAACATAGAGTACAGCGGGGCCGATCATATGACGAAGAGTCGTGTCGTCACCAAAGAAGATTGTACAACTAGACTTCCGGTTCCTCATCAGCGCTATAAAAATCTATGAAAATTTCAGAAACAGCACCAAGGGGGACGGGAATGTATATTAGCGAGTTTACTCACATGCAGCATCTATGGCCGCGGGCCGTCGGTTCCACTCACTTCCTGACGCTCACAGCCATGGATCTGTGAGCGCTGGTCCCCATCTCACTTCCGCTCCGGTCCGCCAGGGTGACGAATGGAAGACGGCATTTAACACCCGTGACGGGCACTACGAATACGTAGTGATGCCCTTCGGACTGTGTAACGCTCCTGCAGTGTTTCAGGAACTCGTTAATTATATCTTCTGAGATCTCCTCTATATCTGTGTTGTTGTTTATCTCGATGATATTTTGATTTTCTCCCCATATCCGAAAACTCATCGGAGGCATGTCCGTCAAGTTCTACTACGATTAAGGGAGAATCATTTATACGCCAAGCTGGAGAAGTGCGTCTTTGAGAGGAGTTCTCTGCACTTCCTGGGCTACATCATATCGGATCAAGGTCTCAAGATGGATCCTGAAAAAGTGAGAGCTGTCCTGGAGTGGCCACGTCCTCAAGGTCTGAGTTCCATACAGTTTTCCCTGGGATTTGCCAATTTCTACCGGCAGTTTATCCCATACGTCTCATCACTGACATCTCCTATTTCCACCCTTACCAAGAACGGTGTGAACGGCAAGGTGTGGACCCCAGAGTCCACATTTTTGAGTCTCAAAAAAGCCTTTACTTCTGCCTCGATCCTCTATCATCCTGACGTATATATACAGTTTTCTTTGGAGGTGGACGCCTCTTATGTTGGTGCAGGCGCACTTCTGTTCCAGAGGAGCCCCAAAGGAAAGGCAGTAGTATGTGGCTATTACTCTAGACTTTTTTCTTCTGCAGAGCGCATTTACTCTGTTGGGGATCAGGAGCTACTGGCCATCAAATTGGCTCTGGAGAAGTGGAGACATCTGCTGGAGGGCGCAGCTCATCCCATCCTAATCTACACCGACCACATGAACCTCACCTACCTTCAGTCCGCTCAACGACTAAATCCCTGTCAAGCCAGGTGGCCGCTGTTCTTCACCCGTTTACAATTTGTGCTCCACTACCGTCCCGCTGATAAGAATGTGAGGGCCGATGCCCTGTCCAGGTCATTTGAAACGGATGACACGGTGGAGTCTCTTCAAACTATCATAGACCCGTCCTGCATTATCACTGCCAATCCTTTGCAGGTTAGAGACATCCCTCCGGGGAGGACTTTTGTTCGATTAGCAGGCAGGAGAAGAATTCTCCGATGGGGACACAGTTCTAAACTGGCTGGGGACCCTGGTGTTCATAAAACCCGAGACCTGATTGCTCGTCACTTTTGGTGGCCCACGCTGCCCAAGGATGTTGTGAACTTTGTCTCTTTTTGCACGGTGTGTGCTTCTAACAAGGTTACTAACTCCAAGCCTGCCGGCCTCCATCAACCTGTGCCTATACCCAATGCCACCTTGCAGCACATTGTGATGGACTTTGTCACTGACTTTCCTCCCTCAGCAGGATGCAACACTGTCTGGGTGGTGGTGGACCGGTTCTCGAAGAAGGCACAATTTATCCCGCTGACCGGCCTACCTTCTGTTCCCTGAATGGCGAATCTCTTCATCCAGCACATCTACCGCTTGCATGGCTTGCCCTTCACATTATGTCCGATCGGGGGTTTCAGTTGACCTCGAGGTTCTGGAGGGTTCTCTGTAAACTCCTGGATGTGATATTGGACTTTTCCACAGCCTATCACCCCCAGTCCAATGGGCAAGTCGAGAGGATCAACCAGATCATGGAGAATTATATCCGTCACTTAATTTCCTTACAGCATGATAACTGGGTCCCAGCTTCTTCCATGGGCCGAGTTCTCGTACAACAACCACACAAGCGAGTCCACCACTTCCACTCCATTTTACATTGTATACGGTCAACATCCTAGAGTCCCTCTTCCAGTGTCTACTACTTCTCAGGTACCCGCTGCTGACTCTGCATTTGGGGACTTCCTGTAAATCTGGCAACAGACCCGGGCATGAAGCGAAAAGCGGATACAAGAAGAGAGCCGCCGCAGTATCTTCCAGGTACCAAAGTCTGGCTGTCCTCATGGAACATTCGTTTGAGGGTGCTTTCATACAAGTTTGCTCCAAGGTTTCTCGGTCCTTTTGAGATTCGGCAACAGATTAACCCTGTCTCCTATAAACTGCTGCGTGGTTGTTGTGGATATCAATGATGATAGATAAGGAGATATATGAATAGATATTTATTGAAACATTTATTGTCCCAATCACACCTTGCATGTCCTTTCACCCGTTTTTTGTACTTGAGTGGTTTATTATCCATTACAAAAAAATCCTTTACTTCCAATACTATTCAAACAAAGAAAAAATTCTCGCCTGATAGGTTATTTTTAGTATTAGCCCCTTCCCTCTTTAGCCACTTTTGACCTTCCTGACAAAGCCTCATTTTTCAAATCTGACATGTGTCACTTTATGTGGTAATAACTGCGGAATGCTTTCACCTATCCAAGCGATTCTGAGATTGTTTTCTCGTGACACATTGGACTTTATGTTACATGCAAAATTTGCTCGATATGTTCAGTATTTAATTGTGAAAAACACAAAAAATTAGCGAAAAATTGCAAAAAAAATAGCAATTAGACCTACCGGTAATTGTATTTCCAGGAATCCATCATGACAGCACTACAGGAGGTTGCCCTCTTGACCTCGACAGGAAGACAGAGAGGTTAAAAGGCCCCTCCCACCACCCACTTGCCAGTGTTTTTCAATTACTACACCAGGATGGATGCAACCCTATTTTATTTCTAGGGATAATAACTGACATGTTAAATGCACAAATCAGAATTCAATAAGGGAGGGAATATAATGGTGCTGTCATGATGGATTCCTGGAAATACAATTACCGGTAGGTCTAATTGCTATTTTCCAGTACATCCCTCATGACAGCACTACAGGAGCAATACCAGATTATAATGCTCAGGGCGGGACTATGGATTGGAGGACTTTCCGTCCAAAACTTAAATCCGTATCGGACAGCACATCGAGTCTATAATGTTTGTAAAACGTATGATGGCTTGACCAAGTGGCAGCTTTACAGATTTGGTCCATAGAGGCTTCTCTTCTTTCTGCCCAGGATGCCGAAACAGCCCTCGTTGAATGGGCTCTGATGCCTTGTGGGGCAGATAGTCCTTGGGACTTGTAGGCTTCTTGTATGGTGGTTTTTACCCATCTCGCTAGAGAGCCTTTTGAGGCTTTCTTTCCTCTATTCTTTCCCCCAGATAGGACAAATAGATTTTTATCTTGTCTCCAGGAGGAGGTTCTATCCAGATACTGAAGAATTGTTCGCCTGACATCCAGGCAATGGAATTTTTCTTCTTGTTGGTCTTTTGGATCTGGATAAAAGGAAGGTAGAATTATTTCTTGTTCTCTATGGAAAGCGGTAGATACCTTTGGAATAAATGAGGGATCCAGCTTTAGGATGATCTTATCCTCTTGTACTTTTAGGTACGGTTCTATGATTGACAGAGATTGGATTTCTCCAATCCTTCTTGCTGAAGTAATAGCGACTAAGAATGCAGCTTTTAGAGTTAAAAAATGCATACTAATTTCGTCGAGCGGCTCAAAGGGGGGCTCACAAAGAGTCGTTAACACCACATTCAAATCCCAGGTAGGAACTGATTTCTTTAGGGAAGGTTTCAGTTTAGAGACCGCTTGGGTGAATCTTCTGATCCACCGATGTTCAGCCAGAGGAGTGTTAAAAAAATTACCTAAGGCTGAAATCTGTACCTTTAAGGTACTAGGGCTAAGTCCTTTTTTGAATCCCGATTGTAAAAAATCTAGGATTTTTGCAATGTTGGGAGAAAAGGGATCTGGTCCTGGGATTCCATGCCAGGAACAGAATTTCTTCCAAATTTTTTGATAGATTTTAGAGGTAACTTCTTTATGACTTGATAAGATAGTTGAAATGACCTCGTCTGACAGACCGTGGTTCCTCAAGATCTGCCTTTCAGGATTCAGGCTGACAATTTCAGAGTCTCTATTCCCTGGAAGAATAAGGGACCCTGGGAGAGAAGATTCTCCTTGACTGGGAGCATGATAGGATCTTCCAACGCTAGATATTGTACAATTGGAAACCAACTTCTTTTCGGCCAATAGGGAAGAATAATGATGAGCTTTGTCAAATCTTCCTGGATTTTTCTTAACACCCTTGGTATTAGAGGAAACGGAGGAAAGGCATAGGCCAGATCCATGTCCCAGTGTTGGGACAATGCATCTACTCCCAATGGGTTGTCTCTGAGATTTAGGGAGAAGAATGTCTCTACTTGAGTGTTTTTCCTTGTGGCAAACAGGTCTATTTGTGGATAACCCCAATTTCGGGTTAGGGACTGAAAGACTTCCTTGTTTAGGGACCATTCTCCTGGGTCTATTTTTTCCCGACTCAGGAAATCTGCTGATAGGTTCTCTGAGCCTTTTAGGTGGACTGCCGTGACTGATAGGACCTTTTTGTTCTGCCCAACTGAAAATTTGTGCAGAGAGGCCCTGAAGAAGAGTGTGTCTTGTTCCCCCTTGATGGCGAAGAAAGGACACTGCTGTCATGTTGTCCAATAAAATTCTTATATGCTTCCCTTTTATGGTGGGTGAAGCTTTTATAAGTGTCTCCCATACAGCTCTTAGTTCTTTGAAGTTTGAAGACATCATCTTCATTTGACCAGTCCATGTGCCCTGAAAGTGTTGGTCTTGGATTACTGACCCCCAGCCGTGTTTGCTGGCATCTGTGGTAATCACTACATAAGGAGAAGTTCTCCAGGGGACTCCCTTGTCTATGTTGTTTGTGCAGAGCCACCACAGGAGAGATGATTTCACAGTCTCGGAAATTTGAATTTTTAAATTCAGGGAATTCTGTTTTCGATCCCACCGGGACAAGATCAGATTCTGTAAGGGTCTGGAGTGAAATTGGCTCCATGGAATATATTGGATGCAAGACGTCATCATTCCCAACATCCGCATACATTCCCTTATGGAACAGGTGTCTTTCCCCCAAAATTTTCTTACTTCTGCCAGTAGGAGTATTTGTTTCTCTCTTGGGAGGAAGGAATGTTGAATGGAGGAGTCCAGCAGTACTCCTAATAAGACCTTCTGTTTCTGGGGAGGAAGACTCGACTTCTGAAAGTTGATTATCCATCCCAATTCTTGTAGTAGGGAAAGAACCTGTGACCGATGACTGACTAAGATAGCCGGAGTATCTGCTGTCAACAAGAAGTCGTCTAGATATGGGATAATTACTATACCTTGACTTCTTATGAATGCCATGATCTCTGCCATAATTTTTGTAAAAATTCTGGGGGCGGAGGAAAGGCCGAAGGGGAGGCAGACAAACTGGAAGTGGAGAATGGAAGGACCGTCCTGAATTGCGAATCTGAGGAATCTCTGGTACGCGGGGTGGATAGGAACGTGATAATGCGCATCCTTTAAATCGATCGTACCCATTGATGCCTCTTCCCTTATTAGAGGAATAGTCGATCTGATAGACTCCATCTTGAATTTCCGATAATTCACCCATTTGTTTAGGAACTTCAGGTTGATTATTGTCCTGTAGGAACCGTTTGGTTTTTTGACCAAGAAGATTTTCGAATAGTGGCCCTTGCATATCTCGTTGTGGGGAACTGGGGAAATGGCTCTCAATCTGAGTAGTTTCTGGACGTCCTGGATAAGTATCTGATGAAGATCTTTTGCTTGGTACTGGGTTATTAGGAATTTCTCTGGAGGAATGAAGGAAAATTCTATTTTGTATCCTTCTTCTATTATCTTTAGAACCCAGGGGTTCTGGGTTATTCTCGACCATTCGGGATAAAATTGTAGGAGTCTTCCCCCCACACTCTTGGCGTCATTGCTTTGAGGGCTGGAATGAATTATTTGGGTTAAGGAGATATCCTCGACCCCTTTTCCTTTTGGGGTAACTCCAGCGACCGGACTTCCCTTTCCCGCTGTAGTTCTGTGAAGTAGCTGACACAACTGTTTTTTATGGGACTCTGGCAATTTTTTTGCACAAGTCGCACATTTTTTAACCTTCTTTTTATCAGTTTGTCTCTGAGAGAAATCTTTTTCCTAGAGAAAACAGAAGGTAGGTAAAGTATGGTGTACATACATAAGGGGTCATACCCTTCCCCAAGGGTTAGACTAACGTGACCCTGGGACATATCAGGAGTTCCATCAGGACGAGGAAGTTCCATATCGCGACAGGTAACAGGCAATGCAATATGCAAACCACAAAAAATAAATCCAAGTTAGAGTTATCAGCTCTAACTACATACCTGTGCGTGTCCCTTTAAATGCGGGCGTTTTGAATTTCCCGCCTTCCAAGATGGCCGCGGACCGGAAGTAGCCCGACGTCATATCCGGTCGGCTATTCGTCCAGCGTGTACCTGGAGAGCAGCCGCCACAGCCGGCGCTAAGGCTTGCTATGCGGTGCAGCGAGGATCCCTGCCGGTGCATCCATGCCTATGGAGCTGCCGGTCCCCGCCTGGTCCGCGGTCCGGCCGAAGCCTGCTTGGGAAACCCCAGCCCCCACAAACTACCAGAACCCTGCCTAGGATTCCTCCGGTAGGTGTCTTAGGGAGGGAGCTAAGGGACCCGTCGTATGAGGGGTGTTAGCCTGGGCTTTAGGGGGAAGAGAAGGGGGAGTGCACGGACCCCCCGATCTTGCCCCCTGCCCGAGTTTCTTTCCTGCACTAATACAGGAGCGATGCTCTCTGCTCCTGACCCTTGTGGGGACAGGAAGAACACTGGCAAGTGGATGGTGGGAGGGGCCTTTTAACCTCTCTGTCTTCCTGTCCCTACAGAGGTCAAGAGGGCAACCTCCTGTAGTGCTGTCATGAGGGATGTACTGGAAATTAGCATTTTTCTCAATTTAAATGTATCTGCTTGTAAGACAGGCAGTTATACCACACAAAATTGTTGCTAATTAACATCACCCATATGTCTAATTTAGATTGGCATCGTTTTTTGAACATCCTTTTATTTTTCTATGACCTCACAAGGCTTAGAACTTTAGCAGCAATTTCTCACATTTTCAAGAAAATTTCAAAAGGCTATTTTTACAGGGGCCAGTTCAGTTGTGAAGTGGTTTTGAGGGCCTTATATATTAGGAACCCCCAAAAAGTCACCCCATTTTAAAAACTTCACCCCTCAAAGTATTCAAAACAGCATTTAGAAAATGTCTTAACCCTTTACACATTTCACAGGAATTAAAGCAAAGTAGAGGTGAAATTTACAAATTTCATATTTTTCTGCAGAAATAAATTTTTAATACAATTTTTTTTATAACACAGAAGGTTTTATCAGAGAAATGCAACTCAATATTTGTTGCCCAGTTTCTTCAGTTTTAGGAAATATCCCACATGTGGCCGTAGCGTGCTAGTGGAATGAAGCACCGGCCTCAGAAGCAAAGGAGCACCTAGTGGATTTTGGGGCCTTATTTTTGTTAGAATATATTTTAGGCACCATGTCAGGTTTGAAGGGCTCGTGCAGTGCCAAAACGGTAAAAATCCCCCAAAAGTGACCCCATCTGGGAAACTAGACACCTTTAAGGAAATTATCTAGGGGTGTAGTGAGCATTTTGACCGCACAGGTTTTTTACAGAAATTATTGGAAGTAGGCCGAGAAAATTAAAATCAACATTTCTTCAAAGAAAATGTAGGTTTAGCGATTTTTTTTCTCATTTCCACAAGGACTAAAGGAGAAAAAGCACCACAAAATTTGTAAAGCAATTTCTCCCGAGTAAAACAATACCTCACATGTGGTAATAAACGGTTGTTTGGAGACACAGCGTGGCTGAGAAGGGAAAGAGCGCTATTTGGCTTTTGAAGTTCACATTTAGCAGGAATGGTTTGCGGAGGCCATGTCATATTTACAAAGCCCCTGAGGTGACAAAACAGTGGAAATCCCCAACAAATGACCCCATTTTGGAAACTATACCCCTTGAGGAAATTATCTAGGGGTATAGTGAGCATTTTGACCCCACAGGTTTTTTGCAGAAATTTTTGCAAGTAGGCTGTGAAAATAAAAATCGACATTTTTTCAAATAAAATGTAGGTTTAGCTCATTTTTTTTCATTTCCACAAGGACTAAAGGAGAAAAAGCACCATAAAATTTGTAAAGAAATTTCTCCCGAGTAAAACAATACTCCACATGTGGTAATAAACGGCTGTTTGGAGATACGGCGTGGCTGAGAAGGAAAAGAGCGCTATTTGGCTTTTGGAGTTCACATTTAGCAGGAATGGTTTGCGGAGGTCATGTCGCATTTACAAAGCCCCTGAGGGGACAAAACAGTGGAAACCCCCCACAAGTGACCCCATTTTGGAGACTGCACCCATTGAGGAAATTATCTAGGGGTATAGTGAGCGATTTGACCCCACAGTTTTTTTGCAGAAATTATTGGAAGTAGGCCCTGAAAATAATAATCTACACTTTTTCAAAAAAAATCTAGGTTTAGCTAATTTTTTCTCATTTCCAGAAGGACTGAAGGAGAAAAAGCACCACAAAATTTGTAAAGCAATTTCTCCCGAGTAAAACAATACCCCACATGTGGTAATAAACGGCTGTTTGGACACACGGCAGGGCTTAGAAGGGAAAGAGCACTATTTGGCTTTTTGATATCACATTTAGCAGGAATGATTTGCGGAGGCCAGGTCACATTTGCAAAGCCCCTGAGGGGACAAAACAATGAAAACGCCCAAAAAGGGACTCCATTTAGGAAACTACACCTCTTGAGGAATTCATCTAGGGGTGTAGTGAGCATTTTGACCCCACAGATGTTTCATAGAATTTATTAGAATTAGGCAGTGAAAATAAAAACAGTCCTTTTTCTTCAATAAGACGTAGCTTTAGCGCAAATTTTTTCATTTTCTCAACAAATAAAGGAAAAAAAGAACCCAACATTTGTAAAGCAATTTCTCCCGAGTACGGCTATACCCCATATGTGGTCATAAACTGCTGTTTGGGCAAACGGCAGGGCACAGAAGGGAAGGACCGCCATTTGGAGTGCAGATGTTGCTGGATTGGTTTCTGGGCGCCTGTGTGCCCAAAACAGTGGAAACCCCCCAGAAGTGACCCCATTTTGGAAACTACACCCCTCAATGCATTTACCAAGGGGTGTAGTAAGCATTTTAACCCTGCAGGTGTTTTGTAGAAATTAGTGTTCACTCGATGTTGCAGAGTGAAAATGGGATTTTTTTCCATAGATATGCCAATATGTGGTGCCCGGCTTGTGCAACCATAACAAGACAGCTCTCTAATTATTATGCAGTGTTTCCCGGTTTTAGAAACACCCTACATGTGGCCCTAATCTTTTGTCTGGACATATGACAGGGCTCAGAAGTGAAGAGTACCATGCGGAGTGGAGGCCTAATTTGGCGATTTACAAAGTATTGGTTCACAACTGCAGAGGCTCAGATGTGAAATAATAAAAAGAAACCCCTGATAAGTGACCCCCACTATGGAAACTGCACCCCTCAAGGCATTTATTAAGGGGTATAGTGAGCATTTTCACCCCACAGGTCTTTTCCATAAATGAATGCGCTGCGGATGGTGCAAATTAAAAATTTATATTTTTCCCTAGATATGCCATTCAGTGGCAAATATGTCATGCCCAGCTTATGACGCTGGAGACACACTCCCCAAAAATTGTTAAAAGGGTTCTCCCGGGTATGACGATGCCATATATGTTGAAGGAAACTGCTGTTTGGGGACGCTGTAGGGTTCAGAGCCGAGGGAGCACCATTTGGCTTTTGGAGAGCGGAGTTTGCTTGGTACTATATTTGTTTGAGTATTGCTGGTGTTTTATAATGTGGGGGTACATGTAAGCGGGGCGGAGTATATAAGGGGCATAGTCAGGTGGTATAAAAAAAAAATAATAATCCATAGATGTGTGTTACGCTGTGAAGCAATCCTTTCCGCACAGGCCGGTGTCGCACTGATAAATGGTGTCATTTCTTATCCCCCTTTTGGTCCACACTCTGCACCTTTTGTAGTTTGGGGAATTTTGCTGGGAAAGTGTTGTCCTGGTATAATACGGGCACCGTCGCTTCCAGCGGATATGTTTGGGCTCTCCCCTTCCTGGTTCCCTAATTTTAGGTCCTTGATAAATCGCCTCTTGAAACAGAAGAAATATTCCCCTCGGGCACAACTGCATATTTTTTTATTTCCTGACTTATTGGAGCCATAACTAATTTTATTTTTCATAGACGTAGCGGTATGAGGGCTAGTTTGTTGCGGGACGAGCTGTAGTTATTATTGGTACCATTTTGGGGTACATGTGACTTTTTGATCACCTTTTATCCTATTTTTTGGGATGCCAGGTAAAAAAAAAAACGCAATTCTGGCACAGCTTTTTTCGTTTTTTTATACAGCGTTCACCATGCGTTATAAACTACATGTTACCTTTATTCTGCGGGTCGGTACGATTCTGGCGATACCTAATTTATAGCACATTTTTATGTTTTACAACTTTTTGCACAATAAAATTACTTTTGTAAAAAGAATGTATTTTTTCTGTCGCCAAGTTGTGAGAACCATAACTTTTTAATTTTTTTGTCGACGGAGGTGTATGAGGGCTTGTTTTTTGCGGGACGAGCTATAGTTTTTATAGGTACCATTTTTGGATACGTGCGACTTTTTGATCACTTTTTATTCTAATATTTGTAGGGCAAAGTGACCAAAAAACAGAAACTCTGGTAAGGTTTTTTTTTTACGCTGTTCACCGCGTGCAATAAATAATATAATATTTTGATACCTCAGGTCGTTACGGTCGTGGCGATACCAAATACATATGGTTTATTATTATTTTTCAATAATAAAGGACTTGATAAGAGTAAAAGGGGGATTGTGTTTTATTTGATTACTTGAAACTTTTATCGTTTTCAAACTTTTATTTTTTGCACTTTTTTTTACACTTTTTTATACTTTTTTTACACTTTTCTTCAAGTCCCACTAGGGGACTTGAAGGTCCAACGGTCAGATTTTTTTTTTTCTAATACATTGCACTACCTATGTAGTGCAATGTATTAGATCTGTCAGTCATTCACTGACAGCAAGCCGATTAGGCTTCGCCTCCCGGCGGGGCCTAAATCGGCTTTCGTAATGGCAGAGCAGGAGACCATTGTGTCTCCTGTTGCCATAACAGCAGTCGCCAGTCCCGATTGCCTCTCAGGGCTGGCGATCTGCTAGTAACCGCTACGATGCAGCAATCGCTTTCGATTGCTGCATCAAAGGGGTTAATGGCAGGGATCAGAGCTAGCTCCGGTTCCTGCCGTTACAGGTGGATGTCAGCTGTACAGTACAGCTGACTTCCACCGCTGATGACGCCGGATCAGCTCCTGACCCGGCGCCATCTTGCCGGCAGCTACGGAAGCCGATCAAGTCTCTGCCGCCGGGCAAAACTTGACCGGCTTCGGTGCTAGGCAGACCGGGAGGCCAGTATTAGGCCTCCGGTTGCCATTGCAGCCACCGGAACCCCGGCAATTTCATTGCTGGGGCTCCGATGAGCTGCAAACACCTTAAGTGCAGCGATCGCGTTTGAGCGCTGCACTTAAGGGGTTAATGGCGGGGATCTACGCTAATTTCGGTCCCCGCTGTTACAGTCGGATGTCAGCTGTAAGATACAGCTGAGATCCGACGATGATGGCACCGACTCAGCTTCTGAGCCGATGCCAAACATTTGACGTAAATGTACGGCATTTTGCGGGAAGTTAATGCTTTCCATGACGTACATTTCCGTCAAATGTCGGGAAGGGGTTAGGGACAAAAATACAAGTATGTATTGTACTAATATTTTGACAATTTCCCATTTTGTTATTACCCACTATTGTCCTAAGTTTTATTTTATAGTTTGCAAGTTTTAAATGAATTACTAACGTTTCCTTTTAACTCTTCAAAATTGCATTTGAAGGACGCATTGTTCTGATCATAATTGTATGTATGTTAATTTATGAATGTCAATTTATGGATTTTTAAGATACTAATACTGGTACTGTTCCCGTCTTTTTTCCCCTAGGTACAGATATCAATTTGTTCGTAAACAACTTATTTTAAAGAGGCTCTGTCACCAGATTTTGCAACCCCTATCTGCTATTGCAGCAGATAGGCACTGCAATGTAGATTACAGTAACGTTTTTATTTTTAAAAAACGAGCATTTTTGGCCAAGTTATGGCCATTTTTGTAGTTATGCAAATGAGGCTTGCAAAAGTCCAAGTGGGCGTGTTTAAAAGTAAAAGTCCAAGTGGGCGTGTATTATGTGCGTACATCGGGGCGTTTTTAATACTTTTACTAGCTGGGCGTTCTGATGAGAAGTATCATCCACTTCTCTTCAGAACGCCCAGCTTCTGCCAGATCACGCTGTGACGTCACTCACAGGTCCTGCATCGTGTCAGACGAGCGAGGACACATCGGCACCAGAGGCTACAGATGATTCTGCAGCAGCATCGGCGTTAGCAGGTAAGTCGATGTAGCTACTTACCTGCAAACGCTGATGCTGCTGCAGAATCAACTGTAGCCTCTGGTGCCGATGTGTCCTCGCTCGTCTGACACGATGCAGGACCTGTGAGTGACGTCACAGATCTGCACTGCCAGAAGCTGGGCGTTCTGAAGAGAAGTGGATGATATTTCTCATCAGAACGCCCAGCTAGTAAAAGTATTAAAAACGCCCCGATGTACGCACATAATACACGCCCACTTGGACTTTTGCAAGCCTCATTTGCATAACTACAAGAATGGTCATAACTTGGCCAAAAATGCTCGTTTTTAAAAAATAAAAACGTTACTAGAATCTACATTGCAGCGCCTATCTGCTGCAATAGCAGATAGGGGTTGCAAAATCTGGTGACAGAGCCTCTTTAAGATAATCTCTTGATACCTGTGTTGCTTATGACGTCATAGTCACCTTTTGACCTTTCCCCTGTATGACCTTTATTCCCTTCCTGTTTGTTTGATTCTTGTTGGTATATAAGCAACCTCTTTGTATGTGTTTTTTATGGCCTGAGGAAGACGCTAGTACAGCGTTGAAACGCGTAGAATTAATGTTTCAATAAATATCTATTCATATATCTCCTTATCTATCATCATTGATATCCACAACAACCACGCAGCAGCGCCCCATAGGATCCTCCCTTTTTTCCACTATTTTCCCTATGTTCTATCTAGCGGTAACCACCCGGTTTACCGGTTCGGATCCTGGCGGCAGCACTAGTGGTTTTACCTACTGCTTTTATCAAACATTAACGTGGTGAGCATAACAGACCACGTTTATTACCCTTTTTAATCCTATTGACCTGCACCATGTGGCGCCGTGCTTTTTGCTTCTCTGTTTTTTTTCCTATAAACTGCGGCTGACTCCTACCCTCAGAATCCCCAACTCCTTTCATGTGTCCCTCCTGAAACCAGTGGTCCTGAACTGCTACAGCATGACTTCCTGTTCCACAACTGCTCCCAGCGGTTCTTCTGATGTGTTCGAGGTGAGGGAGATCCTGGACTGCAAGAGGGTAGGAGGAAGGACTTTCTATTTGGTGGACTGGAGAGGGTTTGGTCCTGAGGAGAGGTCCTGGGAGCCGGAGGAGAACCTTGATGCCTCTGCTCTTGTTAAGAAGTTCCTCTCTCGCTCTAGTCCCAAGAAGAGAGGGGCGTAAGAGGGGGTGATACTGTAGCGTCCAGGGCCATCGGGTCCACTCACCTGACGCCCGCAGCCATGGATCTGTGAGCGCTGGTTCCCATCTCCTTCCCAGGAGACGCCAGCGCTCACTTCTGCTACGATCTGCTCTGTCCCGTAGGGTGCGCGCGCACGCTCGTGCCCGCTCTTAAAGGCCAGCGCACGCACATGTAGGAAATCACCATCATCAACACACATGATTTCCTGGACTATAAGAAGGGCCCAACCCATCTGATCCTTGCCTGAGCATTGTTCGTATACCTCAAGACTGTCTTTCAAATGGTCCCTTAATGTTTCCCGTTCCAGTTGTTACCCGTACCCTGTTACCCGTTCCTGTATCCCGTACTGTGTTCTTGTTCCTGTGCCTACTAGTTGGAGTCGTGTCTACTGCACCTGTGTCATCCGCCACGTCCTGTGTTACCTACCTCCATCCGAGCCAGAGCTGCGGCCACTGTCTGGACTATCCTGGTACCCTTGTGCGGGACTTTGTATTTCTGGGGTTCACTGTTGTTTGGCCAGCTGCCTCGCTGCTATGGCGGTGCGGCCTGGTGGGTCCACATACCCACAAACCGTGACATCACATAATGCAGTGAGAACACTGCTAATAATTTTTAGTCCCCACATAACCCCTTTAAGATGCATTGTGTACAAGCAGTGAATCCACCGCACCTGGCCACGTTTTAACCTCCTTATTCTCTCTCCTCCTCTTGTAGGTGTTGGTCCTGAGCCTGGTACTTGGAACCACCATGATTTGCTTAGTGACCCGTATCTACTAATGTCTGGGGACTGGTACGTCATTCTATTTTATCCTAATACTAGATGTATACTGTGATAATACATCACCTGTAGTGTTACTGTCAAATCTTCCCCCTGTACATGGACATAACTATAGCCCTAGTAGCTATAGAAGCTGCTATGGGGCTCTGATGCTGAGGGGGGCACCTTTGGTTGCCAAAACGTCATTAGTTTTTGTAAGGGAAGATCTGCTTTATAGCACCATAACCCTTCAATGCTGCCTAGCCCCTTCCACGACAACCAAAGTGTATATATACGGTGTAGGCCAGGAGGGAAGTATGGAGTGGGGTCACGGACTGAGCTCACTCCATAATTTGCTGGTGTTGGTTGTATGTTACAACTGACAGTTCACTGCGACGAACGAAATCGTAGATTACTACGATCCCACTCGTTTAACCCCTTAGATGCTGAGGTCAATAGTAACTGCGGTAACTAAGCCATTAGAAAGATGGGGGTGGCCATCTCTGACGGCCCATTGCCCCCCTGCGATTGTGGGGTGCCGATGGTTGTCATTGCAGCTTGGAGGACTAATGTAGGCCCTCAGGTCTGCCATCTTTGCACCCCTGGCAAGGCTTAATAAGAGCAGGTAAAGAACACGATATACTGATATACATTAGTATTGCAGTATATCCTGCAAGCGATCCAATGATTGCTGGTTTAAGTCGCCTAGAGGGCAAGTAAAGAAAGTAAAATACAGTTAAATTAAGTTTATATATATATATATATATATATATATATATATATATATATATATATATATATATATATATATATTTATATATAAAGTTAAAATATTAAAAGTAAAAAAAAAAGCTATGTAAAAAAAGTAAATTAACATAACTTGTATTGCCACGTCCGTAGAAGTCAGAGCTATAACAATATAACTTTATTTAACCCACATGGTGAATGCATTAAAACAAACAAAAAATGTCGAGGGCAGAATCACTGTTTTTTGGTCATCTCCCACAAACAATGGAATAAAAGATGATCAAAAAGTCTCATGAACCAATAAAAACGACAGCTCGTGCCACAAAAAAACAAGCCCTCACACTGCTGCAGTGACGGAAAGAAAACAAAACGTATGGCTCTCAGATAATGGGGAAACAAAACCGCGCGGTGATCTCCATAAAAACTAAACCCAAAAAACAATGGAGAAATCTGTTTTTTTCCTATTTCACCCCACAAAGAAAGTTCTTTCAGTTTCCCATTTCATTAGTACAATAAATGGTGTCATGAAAAACTACAACTCGTCCTGCAAAAATCAAGCCCTCATATGGATATATCAACAGAAAAATAAAAAAGTTGTGGCTTTTGGAAGGTGAGGAGGAAAGAACAAAAATAAAAAAATTCAAAATGGCTGCGTCAGGAAGTGGTTAAGGTCTGATCCCCACAATTGTATTATGGCTCATTGCAGGAGGTTTATATTTAGGGCTTACTAACGGGATTGTATCTTGGCATTTGAGATCAGAAAACTAAAGTAATGGGGGGCTCATTTTTTACTTTGCTAGAGCACGCCCTATCTATCTGCCTCTCACATATCCGTCTCATTTATATGCGAAGTTCTGCGGCATTTTCTATCACTATGTAGTTGGCTTTGTGAAATTTTATTTTTGTGCTGATTTGGGTTGAAAGCTAAAATTAAAAAGTTATTTTCAGTCAGTTGGTTTGGTGTAAATGTCTGTCACAATACGGCCCTCATCCAGTGTAATTTGTACATCCAGATAGTGCAGCTTAATGTCGTTGATTGTGACCCCCAGCGATCAGATTTAATCTGTGATGGAACTTGAGAAGTGTTGAATTCCCCTGCAGCGCCACCACAGGAGAAACTAAGCATTACACAGTGAAATCAATAAGAGACTTGTCCTTTCTTAACTTAGAATTCCCGAATAGGGTATTTACAATGGGTTTCATATACCAGACAACCTCTTTAGGTTATAAAGGATTCTTATTTACTCCAGAACCATCTAGTTTTAGAAAAATAACGTTACATTTCCACCTCTCCATTGTGGTAATCTGTTACTAAGACTTTTACTTAGATGAATTGTGTGCTACAACATTTACTAAACAATTATAGAGAAACATTTACTAAACAAATATTAGAGATTTTCAGCTGCAATATGTAAATATAAAAAAATGTAATATATATTTATTTATTTATTTGGAGGCCTTGCTGCAGTGATTGGTATAATGCAGAGCAGGGGACCTTTTATGACATACCGTAAGCATTATGACATCACTGCAGGCAGTGATGTCATCAGAACAATGGAGGGTGTGGCATCTATAGCAGTGACATCACAATGGCGTGAAGTTCTAAGGACCCCAAGCGCGGTCACATCAGTGCCATATCTCGAGTTGATGCTGATGCTGAAACTTCACTTGGTTTTTCAAAGAGCGAATTTGTGCTACAAAGCGACTACTACATCATCTGTTCAGAGCACTTAAACACCAGTGCAACTTCTGAACATCGTGGTAGATTCCCTCTTATTTGAGGAATCCCGTTTTTCCATTGTTCCTGAATTTAAACATCAAGCCGCCTGCTACAAGGAACAATGAGTTACCGAGAACTCTTGCAGCTTGCAATAGACGAAAGTTCCCGGATAAATCAAGGTAAGTGGAACTTGTTATATCAGATACATTTAGGCTAGTTTCACACAAACGTGTCCGTTTTGCGTCCGCAAAAAATGCACCGTTTTTCAGTTGCAAAAAGGGATGATTATTGGCTTTCGGACCAAGGGCGGCGGTATTTCTCAAACAGCGCAGTTTGTGAACTGTTCGCGTGCTGCTGTAGTGACAGTGTATCGTGAGTGGACAAATGGCACCATTGGGAATAACGGACATGGAAACTGCAGAGCACCACGTGCCATGTATTTGAGAGGTGAACGTTGGCTACCAGACGTGTGTCTAATACAACAGTTCAGCGAACCCGACTGCGTATGGGGCTCCGAACCCGACGGATGGTCACTGCTCCTATGTAACAAAGGTGCATCAGAGAAAATGGCTTCAATCTGCACGGCAGTATTGGTCTCAGAGCACCGATGATTGGCAAAGGGTTGTCTTCTCCGATAAATCATGTTTTCTGCTTCATCGAAAGGATGGACTTTACAACCATTGCTGGAAAAAGCTGGCGGCGACGTCAGCGTCTGGGGTATTTTTCCATGGCATTCTCTGGGCCACTCATCCATATGGAAGGCTCTGAACCGATTTAGATATGAATCCATCGTTACAGATCACATCCACCATACATGCTGACTGTCTTCCCTGGAGCAAATGGAATCTTAAAGCAAGACAATGCGACATGTCACGACTATAAATGCCCGACAGTGGTTGGAAGCGCACGACCAAGACTTCCAAGTACTTCCCTGGCCCCCTATTTCTCCAGACTTGAACCCAATTGAGCATCTGTGGGACCACGTCAATCGTGTTGTTCGCTTTATGGATCCTCCCCCACGCAACCTCCAGTAAATGTGGGATGTATGGAGTCAGCGAGGCTCCACATATGAGACCACTGACCAGCACCTTATTGAGTCACTCCCAGCCCGTCTACTGCTGTCCGTGCTGCACACGCCGGTTACTCTGGATATTAGTAGTAGTTATAATAATGTGACTCGACTGTGTATATATTCATAGTATCAAAACGGTTGTCCAAGATTAGAAAAACATGGGAGCTTTCCTCTAGAAAGAAGGCCACGCGAGTCCATAGGAAATGTCTGGTATTGATCTTTTTTCCCATTTTTTCTGTACATAATTAATATATGTTATACACATTGTTTCACATCTAGGCATTGCTGATGGAAGATTAAGATCTGGACATAGAAGGCATCAGAGTGTGGAGCAGGATGAAGACCATGACAATGTCCCCGACAGGAGACGAAGACGTGGTCAAGTTCCACCGCGCCGTAGGTTGCAGCAAGACGGAGCGGACAGAAGCCGGTCCCCATTACGACCTGAGCCAATAGAACAGTCTGAAACGACAAGTGGCCGTCGTATTAATAGTGAGACCGAGCTCAGAATTCCTGGAGAATCCCAGCCTGGGTCTACTCCATCAACTACTCAGGAGAGATCCGAAAGGCTGGAGGAACCAACACAAGACCCCAGCACCAGTGAGCCGCTACCAAACCTGCAGCCGTCCAGAGAAGGAAGCAGATCTCCTCAGCAAACATCTAACAGGCTGGTGGAGCCAACACCAAGCACCAGTCAGCTGCTTCCCAACCAACAGTCGACAACAGAGACCACAGACAGCAGACCTGTGCAGAGAAGACAACGTCGGCGAGGCAGGAGAGGCAGGCAGATTGATAGACTCCCATCTCGAACCTTTACTGAAAACGAAGACATCCAGTCCTGCACTATATGCCTAGAGGACTATGAGATTGGAGAGGAAGTCACCGTTCTGCCATGTTCTCACATATTCCATCTGCCTTGTATTGCACATTGGATCCCGACAAATCCACGCTGTCCCTTGTGCCGCGTCCATGCCTTTCAAAGAAAGAGGAGGAGATAAGTACCAACAGCTGTGGAACAGAAGAAACACCAGAAGTACAGGTATGATCACTGACATCTATAGTATTTTTGTGAAATCATGGCTGGAGCTTCGGCACCAGTATATTGCTGAGTGATTATCGTCTGGTCTGATTATTTTTTGTTTTATCTACAGTACCACCTAGTCTTCTTCATCATCTTCACCTTGGACGCCAGAATCTCAATCTGCACAGAGACCTAATAATAAAAGATCCCTGATGCCGTTTCCCAAAATCCATTTATGTGATACTGGAATTTCCCTTCAGGGATTAATAAAGTTATCTTATCTTATTTTATGCCTGGGACTCCCTTCTAGCTTGGATATTTCATATTCCATCTCGGTTGGATTGGCGTTTCGACTACTACTACATTTTGGCCTAAGACTTACATTACGCCTTAAAACTGGTGAGAATGGTGGCGTTCCCATGTTTACATAGGAGCAATGTAGGCCCTAAGATTACAATATTTAGGGTGATTGATAAATATTGTAAAAATAAAAAGCACAGAAAAATTACTCTTTTTTTAGGGTATGTTCACAAAAGAAGTGCAAGTCACTTCTTGGGCCGCTTTTGGAGCCGTTTTTCCTAGACAATATTGAAAACAGCTCCAAAAACGGCCGTAAAAAACGCTGCAAACCTTGAAAACAGCTCTGTATTTTCAGATATTTTTGAGTTTGCGTGTGAACATACCCTAATTTCCATCAATGTACAAATGAATAGAAATTAATTACTAACATATACACCATCCAGACATAACATTAAAACCACCTGCCTTGTGTAGTCCTCCTCGTGCTGCCATAATAGCTCTGACCCGTTGGGACATGGATTTCAGAAGATCTTTAAAAGTGTCCTGTGGTATCTGGCACCAAGACGTTAGCAGATCCTTTAACCCCTTCCTGCTCCTTGACGTTCTATTCCATCATGTTATGGCAACAGGAGGCCTAACAATGGCCTCTGCGTTTGTCATCTACGGAAGCCTAGTTTGTCCTGCCTTAGGTTTGCTGTCAGTGAGTAACTGACAGCACTTTTACACTGCACTACGCATGTAGTGCAGTGTATTAGAATAGCGATCAGGGATTCCTGACTTCAAGTCACCTAGTGAGACAAAAAAAAACAGTTGTATAAAAAAACTTTTTTCAAGATTAATTCCTTTATTTAAAAAAACTAATTGTTAATTAATAACTATTTTGTGCGGTATAACCATCTGCCTTACACCACATTTTCTGTAATTTTTTCTGTTTTTCACTGAATGTATCAACCAAATTTTACCACTAACATTAGTTCAATGTGTCACCAGAAAACAGTCTCAGGCTATGTTCACACAGAGTATTTTGGGGGAGGAATATCTGCCTCAAAATTCCGTTTGGAACTTTGAGGCAGATATTCCTCTCCCTGCACGCCGATTTTCGCGGCAATTATCGCGCCGTTTTTCGCCCGCGGCCATTGAGCGCCGCGGGCATAAAACAGCGAGAAATACGCTTTCTCCTGCCTGCCATTGAAGTCAATGGGAGGTCGGAGGCGGAAGCGCACGAAGATAGGGCATGTCGCTTCTTTTTCCCGCGAGGCAGTTTTACTGCTTGCGGGAAATAGACGCCGACGCCTCCCATTGAAATCAATGGGAAGCGTTCTCGGGCCGTTTCTGCCGAGTTTTGCGACGCGGTTTCCGCGTCAAAAAACTCGGCAAAATACCCCGTGTGAACATAGCCTCAGAATCACTTGGATAAATAAAGGCTAAATAAAGGATAAATAAAGGCAATGTATCAACCAAATTTTACCACTAACTTTAGTTCAATGTGTCACCAGAAAACAGTCTCAGAATCACTTGGATAAATAAAGGCATTCCAAAGTTATTACCACATAAAGTGACACATGTCATAGTTACATAGTTACATAGTTACATAGTTAGTATGGCTGTAAAAAGACACATGTCCATCAAGTTCAACCAAGGGACGGGAAAAGGGAAGGAAAAAATTTCTACACATAGGAGCTAATACTTTTTTGTTCTAGGAAATTATCTAACCCTTTTTTAAAGCCATCTCCTGTCCCTGCTGTGACCAGCTCCTGCGGTAGGCTATTCCATAGATTCACAGTTCTCACAGTAAAGAAGGCTTGTCGCCTCTGCAGGTTGAACCTTTTTTTCTCCAGACGGAGGGAGTGCCCCCTTGTTTTTTGAGGGGGTTTTACATGGAACAGGATTTCACCATATTTTTTGCATGTGCCATTAATATATTTATATAAATTAATCATGTCCCCACTTAGTCGTCTTTTTTCAAGGCTAAATAGGTTTAATTATTTTAATCTTTCCTCATAACTTAAATTCTCCATGCCCCTAATTAGCTTTGTTGCTCTTCTTTGTATTTTTTCCAACTCCAGGGCATCCTTTCTATGAACTGGAGCCCAGAACTGAACTGCATATTTTAGATGAGGCCTCACTAATGCTTTGTAAAGTGGCAATATTACATCCCTGTCCCGCGAGTCCATGCCTCTTTTAATACACGACAATATCCTGCTGGCCTTTGAAGCAGCTGATTGACACTGCATGCTGTTATTGAGTTTATGATTTACAAGCAGTGGCGTAGCTATAGGGGTCGCAGCGGTCGCAGTTGCGACCGGGCCCCTAAGCCTGGGGGGCCCACGGGCCCCCGTTGCCATACAGCATTTTTTGTAACAAAATCGTCTGTGCCGTGAAGCCGGCACTTCCGGGTTACGGTCACATGGTTCACTTAGTGTACCATGTGACCGTGTTGTCACGTGACACGGCTTCCAGACAGAGCAGAAGAGTCGGTGCGGAGGACTCCAGGTAAGCTGCAGTGTAATGTAATGTATTGTGTTGTAACGTTATGTATTGTAATGTAATGTATGTGATGCCTTGTAATGTATTGTGTTGTATGCGGTGGAGAGGGGGGGAGCGTTAAATCACACCCCCCCCCTCCTCCACCGCAAACTGCACAATACAGTATAGTACACATCAGTGTATGAGAGCGGGGCTGCGGCTGTGTAATACAGTCACTGCCCCGCTCCTGAGTCCTAACATGTGCGCGCCGTCAGGATGATGTGATGCGGCCGGCGCTGCACTAATGAGCGGCGACACTGAAGACAGAACATGGTGGGCGCGCTACAAAACACCCCCATGTTCTGTCCTCATTGCCTGAACCGCCGCTCATTAGTGCAGCGCCGGCCGCATCTCCTTATGCTGACCACGCGCGCACTTATATCAGGAGTGGGGCAATGGCTGTATTACACAGCTGCAGCCCCGCTCTATAACGGCGGAGATCAGAGAAACCTCTCATCTCCGCCGCTATTCTCCTGAATACTGCAATCAAAGCTGACTGCAGCATTCAGGGGAAAATGAGAAGGGGGGATGCCCCTGGATCGCGTCACAGGGAATTCCTGGGACGCGATCGAGGGCCATACCATATATGGGCAGACAGCCCAGGGTCTGTTGAAGGACCCCAGGGCTGTCCTACCATATTTCCTGTTGTTAGGGCATACCTGAGGTATGTCCTAACAACTGCCTGTGTACTATCTGTACACAGGCTAATGTACTGGCATATATCTGATATAGGCCAGTACATTGAAGTTTAAAAATAAAATAAAAACAAAGTAATGTTAAATAAAAAAAATACACATACACTTTTTTTATAATAAACATTAAAATAAGTCTCAATACATAAAACATAGACATACTCGGTATTGGCGCCCCCTTAATAACCTGCACAACAATTTTTTTGCATCATTTATGATGTGTACTCTGTAAAAAAATAAAATAAAAATTGCTTTCTATCACTTAGGCCCCATTCACACGACCGTGCCCGCAATCAGGGCCCGCGATTGCGGGCACGGCCGGTCGCCGACTGCCACCCGCATTTTCGGGCCGTGCTCCCATACAAAGTATGGGAGAACGGCCCGCAAAATGCAAAAGGACGGACATGTTCCATAATTTTCGGAACATTTCTACGGCACAGACACCCATCCGTAGCGCTACGGAAATGTGTACGCGCTCAATGAAAGTGAATGGAGGTTATTTACGGTCGTGTGCATGGGGCCTAATTGTGAGGCACGAGGTGCGATGATGAATTTAACCTCCATGTGCCTCAGATTAATAGTAATTAACCCCATCATGTACCTTACACATTAACCCATTATGACTGAGAAACATGATGAGGTTAATTACTATTAATGTGAGGCACATTCAAAATTCATCATCACACCCCGTGCCTCACATCAGAAAATGGAAGAACTTTTTTTTCATTTTTATTACTGTTGGCAAAGTAAACGAAGTATCGGTATCGAAAGTCCAAATTTTGGTATCGTGACATCCCTACACTGTGGGTCGCGTCCCCCTGGGGGTTCGTGAGTCACTCACCGAGGTCCCGGTTCCAATCAATGCTGGAGCAAGGAGCTGACATCGCCTTGATCCAGCATTCCCTGTGCCGTGAGCGGCTCGACGCAGGCAGGCGGGATGTAGCGACATTATCGCGCCTTCCTGCGCTGAGTCACTCATACCACACACCGGAGGAGGCGAAGGATCCTCCACTCGACGTGGGAACGGGAATAGGTAAGTAATTATGCACATATGGGGGCATTATACTGTATGGGGGGGCTGATATTTGGGGCAGCTATGGGAGCATTAACTGTGTGGGGGCATTATACTATGGGGGCTGTTGGGCAAGGCGTCTGGGCATAGGAGCGCGCAGGGGTCTGATGATGATGGTGGTGCTGGGGAGGGGTAGGGGGGCCCAAGCTGAATTCTTGCACCCGGGCCCATGAGCCTTTAGCTACGCCCCTGTTTACAAGTACACCCAGATCCTTCTCAACAAGTGACTCCCCAGTGTAGCTCCCCCTAGGACATATGATGCATGCAGGTTGTTCGTACCCAGATGCATAACTTTACATTTATCTACATTAAACTTCATCTGCCAAGTGGATGCCCAAACACTTAGTTTGTTTAAATGCGCTTGCAATTCATGAACATCTTCCATAGACTGAACTATATTACATAGCTTGGTGTCATCTTCAAAAATAGAAATAGTGCTATTAACCCCATAACCCCTTCCCGCTCCTTGACGTACTATTACGTCATGGCAGCTGTATCGTTCGCGCTCCATGACGTAATAGTACGTCACGGGAGTAACGGCCGTTTCGGCCGTCCTCCCGACACATACAGGAGCTGTGACGCTGCTGTCTTGTTCAGCAGCTGTCACAGCTCCTACAGCGGGACCGATCGCTGTGTCCCCGCTGATTAACCCCTTAAAAGCCGCGTTCTATAGAGATTGCGGCTTTTTAGGGGTTAAGCTGCCATCGCCGGCCTGCTACGCGATAGCGGCCGGCGATGGTGACTATGGCAACCGGACACCAAACAATGGCGTCCGGCTATGCCATAGACGGAAGCCTAGTGGGTTCTGACAACGTCAGGACCCACTATGCTTGCTGTCAGTGAGAAGCTGACAGTTCTAATACACTGCACTACGCATGTAGTGCAGTGTATTAGAATAGCGATCAGGGCCTCCTGCCCTCAAGTCCCCTAGTGGGACAAAGTAATAAAGTAAAAAAAAGATGTGTAAAAATAAGAAAATAAAAGATTTAAAAGTAATAAAAGTAAAAATCCCCCTGTTTCCCTTATCAGTCATTTATTATTAATAAAAATATATAAACAAACAAATAAACTATACATAATTGGTATCGCCGCGTCCGTAACGGCCTGAACTACAAAACTATTTCGTTATTTATCCCACACGATGAACGCCGTAAAATAAAATAATAATAAACCGTACCACAATCACAATTCTTTGGTCACTTCACCTCCCAAAAAATGGAATAAAAAGAGATCAAAACGTCGTATGTACCTAAAAATGGTACTGATCGAAACTACAGTTCGTTACGCAAAAAATAAGTCCTCGCACGGCTTTATTGATTGAAAAATAAAAACGTTATGGCTCTTAGAATAAGGTAACACAAAAAGTGAATGATTTTTTACAAAACGTATTTTATTGTGCAAACGCCATAAGACATAAAAAAACCTATAAACATCTGGTATCGCCGTAATCGTATCGCCCCGCAGAATAAAGTGAATATGTCATTTATAGCGCACGGTGAACGCTGTAAAAAAAAAAGAATAAAAAAACAATAGTAGAATTGCTGTTTTTTAGTCACCCCGCCACCTAAAAATAGAATAAAAACTGATCAAAAAGCTGCATGCACCCCAAGAAAACTACAATGGATTCCTCAAGGGGTCTAGTTTCCAAATTGGGGTCACTTTTGGGGGGTTCCCAATGTTTTGGCACCACAAGACCTCTTCAAACCGGACATGGTGCCTAATAAAAAAGAGGCCTCAAAATCCACTAGGTTCTCCTTTGCTTCGGAGGCCGGCGCTTCAGTCCATCACTAGGGCCACATGTGGGATATTTCTCAAAACTGCAGAATCTGGGCAATAAGTATTAAGTTGCGTTTCACTGATAAATCCTTTTGTGTTATAAAAAAAATGGTATAAAGAGGATTTTCTGACAAAAAAAATAATTTAAATTTCACCTCTACTTTGCTCTAAATTTTTGTGAAACACCTAAAGGGTTCATAAACTTTCTAAATGCTGTTGTGAATACTTTGAGGGGTCTAGTTTCTAAAATGGGGTATTTCATAGGGGTTTCTAATATATGGGCCCCTCAAAGCAACTTTAGAACTGAACTGGAACCTAAAAAAATAAATAAATGAGGCAATACTTCGCTTCTTACATTATACTGATAATGAGCCGTGCCCACCCCGAGATGACCCCAGTTTTGACCGTTTGTATAAACGGAGACCCCTATTAGACCGTTCCAGTGCCCGGTTTTCCCCAGCATACACCCCGAGAAGTGTATTTCTATTGATGAGTCCCTGGTACATTTTAAAGGGAGGGTTCAATTCCACGAGTACCTGCCGGGTAAGAGGGCAAGGTATGGCCAGAAGATGTATAAGCTGCGAGAGTGCATCAGGGTATACCTACAGGTTTAGGATATATGAAGGAAAGGCCACCCCCAAACCAGACTGCATCCTGGACTACAATAGGTACATGGGAGGTGTGGACTTGTCAGATCAAATCCTGAAGCCCTACAGCGCCATGCGGTGTGGTATAAGAAGCTGGCCATGCACATCATACAGATGGCATTGTACAATGCGTACATGCTACGTCGATGTGCAGGCCAGACGGGAACTTTCCAGGAATTTCAAGAGGTGATTATCAAGAACCTAATCTTTAGGGACCAAGAAGGGGGGGCACCCAGTACTTCTGGAAGCGGGGCCACACGCATCGTACCAGGGCGGCAACACTTTCCAGGGGAAGTTCCCCAAACTGGCAAGAAGGGAAAAAGTCAAAAGAGGTGCAAAGTCTGCTATAAGAGGGCGATAAGGGATGACACAATATATTAATGTGACACGTGTCCCGAATAACCAGAGCTCTGTATGAAAGAGTGTTTTAAAATTTATCATACATCCCTTGGTTTATAATTTAGCCCAATTTTACTTACCCTGATGCACTCCGCACAGCTTATCCCCCCTCGTCTTTCCCCTCTGAGCCCTGCTGTGTGCCCAGGCAGCTGATAACAGCCACATGTAGGGTATTGCCATACCCGGGAGAACCCACATTACAGTTTATGGGGTGTAGGTCTCCGGTCAAAATGCTCACTACACCTCTAGATTAATTATAAACAGATGTCTCACAGGGACAGGTAGCTGGTTGGGTACAACCCACATTGGTATAAAGTACCCCCACAGTGTCATGAGATAGCAAACTCACTGATAGCATAGCATATATATGAGAAAGAAAGAGTCATAAGCTATATATAAAGTACGAAGTACAAAATACAATTTTTATTTGATATAATTAACATAAATAATTTAATAAAAAACATGGCGAGGTTTCTAAAAAGAAGAGATATGCCTGTGGGTCACATTTGGAGAGTATACGACCATGGGTACATTAGTATAATAGACAATGAATGACACAGGAGCATACAGGTATATATTGCTCAAATGCACAGTTAGCAATTTAACCAGCACTGCTGATATTAAAGGGAAGAAGGACAGCATGAAGTCTATGTCAAAGGTGAATGTGCCGTACAAAGAGATCCCTACTACTGGTACAAAGTGCCATCCAATCTAAAAAGTCCAAGGACTTATAGTGATAGCTGCACTCAATGTGCAAAGTATACACCATATGCACGGCTACTACTCCGGAATCACCGGGTAGAGCCAGGAAGCGTAAACTCACCCATGGTTGAAAGAAAGTGCAGTCGTGATCCACAGACAGTGAAAGGCCACCCCAACGCGCGTTTCGCTGTATCAGCTTCCTCAGGGGGTCTGATCTAAACTATATCCTGTCCACCCTTTTATATTGTCCCACGGCCCGGATCGCAGAAAAGAGGAGGGATAGAAGAGAAGTTCCGGGTGTCAGTCCACATCAGAGGTCCACGGCGCATGCGCGGGATTGTTGCATAGACCACGAGAACTCGGTCACCAGTCATCACGCCCCGACTGCGCACGCGCGTCTCCAAAGACGCGTCTCCATGGAGATCGCGCAAACGCAGAGGGGCGTATAGAAGAGAGGGGACCGAGTCGCGCGTCCAGCATCCCTGCTCATGCGCAACTCCAAGGATGTGGTCTGTATTTGATTAAGCAGATCTATCTTTAGATGGACGGCACCTGTCCCCCGGAAAAACCCCCGAGATTAACCTGGAGCGGCACATTCAGGGGATCGACTATAGACATCATGGTAAATATTAAGATTTAATCATTAGATGATATACATATATTTTAAAGTGAAGGGAGTACTAACAGAGACTCAATATGTGTATTTATTAAGTGAAGAGAGAACAAATAATACAGATTAAATGGTGAAAAAATATGTATTAAATGATAAATATTACAATTTAAGACCGAGACTATCTGTCCTGATAAAGCACCCCATTTTAAAAACTAGACCCCTCAACGTATTCAAAACAGCATTTAGAAAGTTTTTTAACCCTTCAGGCATTTCACAGGAATTAAAGCAAAGTGGAGGTGAAATTTGCAAATTTCATTTTTCTTGCTGAATTTCAATTTTATTCATTTTTTTTCTGTAACACAGAAGGTTTTACCAGAGAAACACTACTAAATATGTATTGTCCAGATTCTGCAGTTTTTAGAAATGTCCCACATGTGGCTCTACTGCGCTCGTGGAATAAAACACAAGCCCTAGAAGCAAAGAAGCACCTAGTGCATTTTAAGTCCTCTTTTTTTATTAGAATATATTTTAGGCAGCATGCCAGGTTTGAAGAGGTGTTGAGGTGCCAAAACAGTAGGAATCCTCCAATAGTGACCCCATTTTGGAAACTACACCCCTCAAGGAATTCATTTATGGTTGTTGTTACCATTTTGACCGCACAGTTTTTTCACAGCACGTATTTGAATTGGGCTGTGAAATGAAAAAAATGTCATTTTTTCCAATAAAATGTCATTTGTGATCATAATTTCTTATTTTCACAGGGAACAAAATACCCCATTTTGTTGCCCAATTAGTCCTTAGTGTGGCAATACCCCATATGTGGTGATAAACTGCCGTTTGGGCCCATGGGAGGGCTCAGAAGGAAAGGAGCGCTATATGTTTGTTGGAGTCCAGATTTTGCTGGATTGGTTTTCGGGTGCCATGTCGCATTTGCAGAGCCTCAGAGGTATCAAAGCAATGGAAACCCACCAAAAGTGACCCCATTTTGGAAACTACACCCCTCAAGGAATTCATTTATGGTTGTTGTTAGCATTTTGACCACACAGTTTTTTCACAGCACCTATTTCAATTGGGCTTTGACATTAAAAAAATGACATTTTTTCCAATAAGATGTAATTGTTTATCAAAATTTCTTATTTTTACAGGGAACAAAATACTAAATTTTGTTGCCCAATTTTTCCTGAGTGCAGCAAAACCCCATTTGTGGCAATAAACTGCCGTTTGGGCCCATGGGAGGCCTCAGAAAGGAAGGAGCGCTGTGTGTTCTTTGGAGTACAGATTTTGCTGGTTTGGTTTTCGGGTGCCATGTCGCATTTGCAGAGCCCCAGAGGTATCAAAGCAACGGAAACCCATCAGAAGTGACCCCATTTTGGAAACTATACCCCTCAAGGAATTCATTTATGGGTAATGTGACCTTTTAGACCCCATAGTTTCTTCACAGAACTTATTTGAATTGGTCTGGGAATTTAAAAAAAATATATTTTTTCCTATAATATGTCATTTTAGCTCAAAAATTCTTATTTTCACAAGAAATAAAATACTCCATTTTGTTGCCCAATTTGTCCTGAGTGCGGCAATACCCCATTTGTGGTGATAAACTGCCGTTTGGGCCCATGGGAGGGCTCAGAAGGAAAGGACCACCATTTGGCCTACTGGGGATTTTCTAGTGCGAAGTCATGTATGCAGAAGCACCTGAGGTACCAGTACAGTTGAAACCCGAAAGAAGTGACCCCATTTTAATAACTACACCCTTAAGGCATTCATCTAGAGGTGTAGTGAGCATTTTGACCAGAGACCTACACCCCATAAACTGTAATGTGGGTTCTCCCGGGTATGGCAATACCCTACATGTGGTTGTTATCAGCTGCCTGGACACACAGCAGGGCTCAGAGGGGAAAGACGAGGGGGGATAAGCTGTGCGGAGTGCATCAGGGTAAGTAAAATTGGGGTAAATTATAAACCAAGGGATGTATGATAAATTTTAAAACTGACTTTCATACAGAGCTCTGGTTATTCGGGACACGTGTCACATTGATATATTGTGTCATCCCTTATAGCAGACATTGCACCTCTTTTGACTTTTTCCTTCTTGCCAGTTTGGGGAACTTCTCCTGGAAAGTGTTGCCGCCTTGGTACGATGCGTGTGGCCCCGCTTCCAGAAGTACTGGGTGCCCCCCCTTCTTGGTCCCTAAAGATTAGGTTCTTGATAATCACCTCTTGAAATTCCAGGAACGACATAGCACGTACGCATTGTACAATGCCATCTGTATGATGTGCCCTGCCAGCTTCTTATACCACACCGCATGGCGCTGTAGGGCTTCAGGATTTGATCTGACAAGTCCACACCTCCCATGTACCTATTGTAGTCCAGGATGCAGTCTGGTTTGGGGGTGGCCTTTCCTTCATATATCCTAAACCTGTAGGTATACCCGGATGCACTCTCGCAGCTTATACATCTTCACGCCATACCTTGCCCTCTTACCCGGCAGGTACTCCCGGAATTGAACCCTCCCTTTAAAATGTACCAGGGACTCATCAATAGAAATACACTTCTCGGGGGTGAATGCTTGGGAAAACCGGGCACTGGAACGGTCTAATAGGGGTCTCCGTTTATACAAACGGTCAAAACTGGGGTCATCTCGGGGTGGGCACGACTCATTATCAGTATAATGTAAGAAGCGAAGTATTGCCTCATTTATTTATTTTTTTAGGTTCCAGTTCAGTTCTGAAGTTGCTTTGAGGGGCCCATATATTAGAAACCCCTATCAAATATGCCATTTTAGAAACTAGACCCCTCAAAGTATTCACAACAGCATTTAGAAAGTTTATGAACCCTTTAGGTGTTTCACAGAAATTTAGAGCAAAGTAGAGGTGAAATTTACATTTTTTTTTTTTTGTCAGAAAATCCTCTTTATACCATTTTTTTTATAACACAAAAGGATTTATCACAGAAACGCAACTTAATACGTATTGCCCAGATTCTGCAGTTTTGAGAAATATCCCACATGTGGCCCTAGTGCTGTAATGACTGAAGCACCGGCCTCCGAAGCAAAGGAGCACATAGTGGATTTTGAGGCCTCTTTTTTATTAGGCACCATGTGCGGTTTGAAGAGGTCTTGTGGTGCCAAAACATTGGGAACCCCCCAAAAGTGACCCCAATTTGGAAACTAGACCCCTTGAGGAATCCATTGTAGTTTCTTGGGGTGCATGCGGCTTTTTGATCAGTTTTTATTCTATTTTTAGGTTGCGTGGTGAATAAAAAACAGCAATTCTACTATTGTTTTTTTATTCTTTTTTTTTTACTGCGTGCACCGTGCGCTATAAATGACATATTCACTTTATTCTGCGGGGCGATACGATTACGGCGATACCAGATGTTTATAGTTTTTTTTTATGTCTTATGGCGTTTGCACAATAAAATACGTTTTGTAAACAATCATTTACTTTTTGTGTTGCCTTATTCTAAGAGCCATAACGTTTTTATCTTTCAATCAATAAAGCCGTGCGAGGACTTATTTTTTGCGTAACGAACTGTAGTTTCGATGCGTACCATTTTTGGTACATGCGACTTTTTGATCTCTTTTTATTCCATTTTTTGGAAGGTGAAGTGACCAAACAATTGTGATTGTGGTACGGTTTATTATTATTTTCCTTTACGGCGTTCACCGTGCGGGATAAATAATGAAATAATTTTGTAGTTCAGGAGGTTACGGACGCGGCGATACCAATTATGTACAGTTTATTTGTTTGTTTATATATTTTTATTAATAATAAATGACTGATAAGGGAAAAAGGGGGATTTTTACTTTTAATACTTTTAAAACTTTTATTTTCTTATTTTTACACAACTTCTTTTAACTTTTTTTTTACTGTATTACTTTGTCCCACTAGGGGACTTGAGTGCATAGTGCAGTGTATTAGAACTGTCAACTACTCACTGACAGCAAGCAGGACGCCATTGTTTGGTGTCCGGTTGCCATAGTCACCATCGCCGGCCGCTATCGCGTAGCAGGCCGGCGATGGCAGCTTTACCCCTAAAAAGCCACGATCTCTATAGAACACGGCTTTTAAGGGGTTAATCAGCGGGGACACAGCGATCGGTCCCCGCTGTAGGAGCTGTGACAGCTGCTGAACAAGACAGCAGCTGTCACAGCTCCTGTATTTGTCGGGAGGACGGCCGAAACGGCCGTTACTCCCGAGACGTACTATTCCGTCATGGAGTGCGAACGATACAGCTGCCATGACGTAATAGTACGTCCAGGAGCGGGAAGGGGTTAATCCCATCCTCTATATCATTAATAAATAAGTTGAATAATAGTGGTCCCAGCACTGAACCCTGGGGTACACCACTTATAAACGGGGACCATTCAGAGTAGGAATCATTGACCACAACTCTCTGGATACGGTCCTTGAGCCAATTCTCAATCCATTTACAAACTATATTTTCTAAACCTATAGTCCTTAATTTACCCATTAGGCGTCTATGGGGGACAGTGTCAAATGCCTTTGCAAAATCCAAAAACACTAAATCCACAGCGGCCCCTGTGTCTAGGCTTCTGCTCACCTCTTCATAAAAACAGATTAGGTTAGTTTGACAACTTCTGTCCTTAGTAAAACCGTGCTGGCTGTCACTTATAATACTATTTTTTGTCACATAATCCTGTATATAGTCCCTCAATAGCCCCTCAAACATTTTCCCCACGATGGATGTTAAGCTTACTGGTCTATAATTACCCGGGGAAGACCTAGATCCCTTTTTGAAAATAGGCACCACATTTGCCCTGCGCCAGTCCCATGGCACTATTCCAGTTACTAGAGATTCTCTGAATATTATGAAAAGGGGGACAGAAATAACTGAACTAAGCTCTTTAAGAACTCTAGGGTGTATCCCATCTGGTCCCGGGGCCTTGTGCACACTTATTTTATTTAATTTAGATTGGACCATATCTACATTCATCCAATTCAATATATCAACTGATATATTAACAGCACTGGCACCGGCTACATCAGCTGCTCTTTCTTCAGTTGTATATACAGAGCTAAAGAACCCATTTAGTAACTCTGCCTTCTCTTGATCCCCTGTGACCAACTCCCCATTACCACTATTTAGGGGTCCTACATGTTCAGACCTTGGCTTTTTAGCATTTATATACTTGAAGGATTTTTGGGGATTTGTTTTACTATCCTTGGCTACCTGCCTTTCATTTTGTATTTTTGCTAATTTTATTACATTTTTACAGATTTTATTAAGCTCTTTATATTTTACAAAGGCTTCAGATGTACCCTCAGATTTGTATTTTTTAAATGCCCTTTTTTTGTCATGTATTGCCCCTTTCACAGAAGGTGTAAGCCATGTGGGATTTAATTTTAGTCGTTTATACTTGTTACCTATAGGAATAAATTTTGCACTATAATAACCCAAAGTAGATTTGAAAATCTCCCATTTATCATTTATCCCATTATTTGACATTAGTTCTTCCCAGTCTATATCCTGAATTGCCGCCTTCATCCTGGGGAAATTGGCTTTCTTAAAATTAAATGTTTTTGCCCTCCCAGCCTGCGTTTGTTTTTTACAGTTCAGGTAAAATGTAACTATATTGTGATCACTCTTACCGAGGTTTTCACGAACATTGATGTTCCCAACAAGCTCTGCATTATTAGAAATGACCAGATCCAACAGAGCTTCACCTCTAGTTGGGTCTTCCATATACTGGCCCATAAAATTTTCCTGCAACAGGTTGAGGAAATGTCTCCCCTTAGATAATGTCAGATTAGACAAATGGGCTCTGAGCCTTAAGGCCCAACCTAGGCTTCGTCATTAAGGGGTTAAGTCCTGTAAATTGTGAGTAGGGGTCTCCATGGATTGGATTTGTTTTTTCAGCACATCTCACAGATGATCGATTGAATTAAGAATATGGAGGCCAGGTCAACACCTTGAACTCTTTGTCATGTTCCTCACAACAGTCCTGAACGATTTTTGCAGTGTGGCGGGGGCATTATCCTGCTGTAAGACAGCACTGGCATTAGAAAATACCTTTACCATGAAAAGGTGGATTTGTCTGTAGCAATGTTTAGGTAGGTGGTCTGTGTCAAAAAACAGTATGGGCATATCAAAATAACCACCATAAGTTCCCCATAGAAAATTGTGCCATAATCTGTCAAATCAGATGAAATTCTAGTGTTGGGTCCCAGTGACTCCAACTGAGGGGCTTGCATTTAAAAAAAAAAAAAAATCATTATTAGTTTTTAGCATTGGATAAAGCAAAGGAGAAACAACAGGAACCTCTCAGAGGAACCTCTCAGAGAGCGGCGCTGTGCTCCGTATACTGCAGGAGCAGTAGTACAGCGAGTACATAGAGTACCGCGGGGCCGATCACATGACGAAGAGTCGTGTCGTCACCAAAGAAGACTGTACAACTAGACTTCCGATTCCTCATCAGCGCTATAAAAATCTATGAAAATCTCAGAAACAGCACCAAGGGGGACGGGAATGTATATTAGCGAGTTTACTCACATGTAGCATCTATGGCCGCGGGCCGTCGGTTCCACTCACCTCCTGACGCCCACAGCCATGGATCTGTGAGCGCTGGTCCCCATCTCACTTCCGCTCCGGTCCGCCAGGGTGACAAATGGAAGACAGCATTTAACACCCGTGACGGGCACTACGAATACGTAGTGATGCCCTTCAGACTGTGTAACGCTCCTGCAGTGTTTCAGGAACTCGTTAATGATACCTTTCCGAGATCTCCTCTATATCTGTGTTGTTGTTTATCTCGATGATATTTTTATTTTCTCCCCAGATCCGACGACTCATCGGAGGCATGTCTGTCAAGTTCTACTACGATTAAGGGAGAATCATTTATACGCCAAGCTGGAGAAGTGCGTCTTTGAGAGGAGTTCTCTGCACTTCCTGGGCTACATCATATCGGATCAAGGTCTCAAGATGGATCCTGAGAAAGTGAGAGCTGTCCTGGAGTGGCCACGTCCTCAAGGTCTGAGGTCCATACAGCGTTTCCTGGGATTTGCCAATTTCTACCGGCAGTTTATCCCAAACGTCTCATCACTGACATCTCCTATTTCCACCCTTACCAAGAACGGTGTGAACGTCAAGGTGTGGACTCCAGTTTTTTAATTTAAAAAAAGCCTTTACTTCTGCCTCAATCCTCTATCATCCTGACGTATATATACAGTTTTCTTTGGAGGTGGATGCCTCTTATGTTGGTGCAGGCGCACTTCTGTTCCAGAGGAGCCCCAAAGGAAAGGCAGTAGCATGTGGCTACTACTCGAGACTTTTTTCTTCTGCAGAGCGCATTTACTCTGTTGGGGATCAGGAGCTACTGGCCATAAAATTGGCTCTGGAGAAGTGGAGACATCTGCTGGAGGGCGCAGCTCACCCCATCCTAATCTACACCGACCACATGAACCTCACCTACCTTCAGTCCGCTCAACGACTAAATCCCTGTCAAGCCAGGTGGCCGCTGTTCTTTACCCGTTTATAATTTGTACTCCACTATGTCCCGCTGACAAGAATGTGAGGGCCGATGCCCTGTCCAGTTCATTTGAAACGGATGACACGGTGGAGTCTCTTCAAACTATCATAGACCCGTCCTGCATTATCACTGCCAATCCTTTGCAGGTTAGAGACATCCCTCCGGGGAGGACTTTTGTTCGATTAGCAGGCAGGAGAAGAATTCTCCGATGGGGACACAGTTCTAAACTGGCTGGGCACCCTGGTGTTCGTAAAACCCGAGACCTGATTGCTCGTCACTTTTGGTGGCCCACGCTGCCCAAGGATGTTGTGGACTTTGTCTCTTCCCTGCACGGTGTGTGCTTCTATCAAGGTTACTAACTCCAAGCCTGCCGTCCTCCATCAACCTGTGCCTATACCCAATTCCACCTTGCAGCACATTGTGATGGACTTTGTCACTGACCTTCCTCCCTCAGCAGGATGCAACACAGTATGGTTGGTGGTGGACCGGTTCTCGAAGATGGCACATTTTATCCCGCTGACCGGCCTACCTTCTGTTCCCCGAATGGTGAATCTCTTCATCCAGCACATCGGGGGTTTCAATTTACCTCGAGGTTCTGGAGGGCTCTCTGTAAACTCCTGGATGTGATATTGGACTTTTCCACAGCCTATCACCCCCAGTCCAATGGGCAAGTCGAGAGGATCAACCAGATCATGGAGAATTATCTCCGTCACTTCATTTCCTTACAGCATGATAACTGGGTCCCAGCTTCTTCCATGGGCCGAGTTCTCGTACAACAACCACACAAGTGAGTCCACCACTTCCACTCCGTTTTACATTGTATACGGTCAACATCCTAGAGTCCCTCTTCCAGTGTCTACTACTTCTCAGGTACCCGCTGCTGACTCTGCATTTGGGGACTTCCTGTAAATATGGCAACAGACCTGGGCATGAAGCGAAAAGCGGATACAAGAAGAGAGCCGCCACAGTATCTTCCAGGTACCAAAGTCTGGCTGTCCTCATGGAACATTCGTTTGAGGGTGCCTTCATACAAGTTTGCTGCCAGGTTTCTCGGTCCTTTTGAGATTTGGCAACAGATTAACCCTGTCTCCTATAAACTGCGGCTGCCTCCTACCCTCAGAATCCCCAACTCCTTTCATGTGTCCCTCCTGAAACCAGTGGTCCTGAACTGCTACAGCAAGACTTCCTGTTCCACAACTGCTCCCAGCGGTTCTTCTGATGTGTTCGAGGTGGGGGAGATCCTGGACTGCAAGAGGGTAGGTGGAAGGACTTTCTATTTGGTGGACTGGAGAGGGTTTGGTCCTGAGGAGAGGTCCTGGGAGCCGGAGGAGAACCTTGATGCCTCTGCTCTTGTTAAGAAGTTCCTCTCTCGCTCTAGTCCCAAGAAGAGGGGGCGTAAGAGGGGGGATACTGTAGCGTCCAGGGCCATCGGGTCCACTCACCTGACGCCCGCAGCCATGGATCTGTGAGCGCTGGTTCCCATCTCCTTCCCAGGAGACGCCAGCGCTCACTTCTGCTACGATCTGCTCAGTCCCGTAGGGTACGCTCGTGCCCGCTCTTAAAGGGCCAGCGCACGCACATGTTGGAAATCACCGTCATCAACACACATGATTTCCTGGACTATAAGAAGGGCCCAACCAATCTGATCCTTGCCTGAGCATTGTTATTATACCCCAAGTCTGTCTTTCAAATGGTCCCTTACTGTTTCCCGTTCCAGTTGTTACCCGTGCCCTGTTACCCGTTCCTGTATCCCGTACTGTGTTCTTCTTCCTGTGCCTACTAGTTGGAGTCGTGTCTACTGCACCTGTGTCATCCGCCACGTCCTGTGTTACCTACCTCCATCCGTGCCAGAGCTGCGGCCACTGTCTGGACTATCCTGGTACCCTTGTGCGGGACTTTGTATTTCTGGGGTTCCCTGTTGTTTGGCCAGCTGCCTCGCTGCTATGGCGGTGCGGCCTGGTGGGTCCACATACCCACAAACCGTGACATCACATAATGCAGTGAGAACACTGCTAATAATTTTTAGTCCCCGCATAACCCCTTTAAGATGCATTGTGTACAAGCAGTGAATCCACCACACCTGGCCACGTTTTAACCTCCTTATTCTCTCTCCTCCTCTTGTAGGTGTTGGTTCTGAGCCTGGTACTTGGAACCACCATGATTTGCTTAGTGACCCGTATCTACTAATGTCTGGGGACTGGTACGTCATTCTATTTTATCCTAATACTAGATGTATACTGGGATAATACATCACCTGTAGTGTTACTGTCAAATCTTCCCCCTGTACATGGACATAGCTATAGCCCTAGTAGCCATAGAAGCTGCTACGGGGCTCTGATGCTGAGGGGGCACCTTTGGTTGCCAAAACATCATTAGTTTTTGTAAGGGAAGATATGCTTTATAGCAGCATAACCCTTCAATGCTGCCTAGCCCCTTCCACGACAACCAACGTGCATATATACGGTGTAGGCCAGGAGGGAAGTATGGAGTGGGGTCACGGACAGAGCTCACTCCATAATTTGCTGGTGTTGGTTGTATGTTACAACAGACAGTTCACTGCGACGAGCAAAATCGTAGATTACTACGATCCCACTCTTTTAACCCCTTAGATGCTGAGGTCAATAGTAACTGCGGTAACTAAGCCATTAGAAGGATGGGGGTGGCCATCTCTGACGGCCCATTGCCCCCCTGCGATTGCGGGGTGCCGATGGTTGTCATTGCAGCTTGGAGGACTAATGTAGGCCCTCAGCTCTGCCATCTTTGCACCCCTGGCAAGGCTTAATAAGAGCAGGTAAAGAACACGATATACTGCAATACATTAGTTTTGCAGTATATCCTGCAAGCAATCCAATGATTGCTGGTTTAAGTCCCCTAGAGGGCAAGTAAAGAAAGTAAAATACAGTTAAATTCACACTAGTGCAGCGACGGAAAGAAAACAAAACGTATGGCTCTCAGATAATGGCGAAACAAAACCGCGCGGTGATCTCCATAAAAACTAAACCCAAAAAGCAATGGAGAAATCTGTTTTTTTCCTATTTCACCCCACAAAGAAAGTTCTTTCAGTTTCCCATTTCATTAGTACAATAAATGGTGCCATGAAAAACTACAACTCGTCCTGCAAAAATCAAGCCCTCATATGGATACATCAACATAAAAATAAAAAAGTTGTGGCTTTTGGAAGGTGAGGAGGAAAGAAAAAAATTAAAAAAATTCAAAATGGCTGCGGCAGGAAGTGGTTAAGGTCTGATCCCCACAATTGTATTATGGCTCATTGCAGGAGGTGTATATTTAGGGCTTACTAACGGGATTGTATCTTGGCATTTGAGATCAGAAAAATAAAGTAATGGGGGGCTCATTTTTTACTTTGCTAGAGCACGCCCTATCTATCTGCCTCTCACATATCCGTCTCATTTATATGCGAAGTTCTGCGGCATTTTCTATCACTATGTAGTTGGCTTTGTGAAATTTTATTTTTGTGCTGATTTGGGTTGAAAGCTAAAATTAAAAAGTTATTTTCAGTCAGTTGGTTTGGTGTAAATGTCTGTCACAATACGGCCCTCATCCAGTGTAATATGTACATCCAGATAGTGCAGCTTAATGTCGCTGATTGTGACCCCCAGCGATCAGATTTAATCTGTGATGGAACTTGAGAAGTGTTGAATTCCCCTGCAGCGCCACCACAGGAGAAACTAAGCATTACACAGTGAAATCAATAAGAGACTTGTCCTTTCTTAACTTAGAATTCCCCAATAGGGTATTTACAATGGGTTTCTTATACCAGACAACCTCTTTAGGTTATAAAGGATTCTTATTTACTCCAGAACCATCTAGTTTTAGAAAAATAAAGTTACATTTCCACCTCTCCATTGTGGTAATCTGTTACTAAGACTTTTACTTAGATGAATTGTGTGCTACAACACTTACTAAACAATTATAGAGAAACATTTACTAAACAAATATTAGAGATTTTCAGCTGCAATATGTAAATATAAAAAAATTGAATATATATTTATTTATTTATTTGGAGGCTTTGCTGCAGTGATTGGTATAATGCAGAGCAGGGGACCGTTTATGACATACGTAAGCATTATGACATCACTGCAGGCAGTGATGTCATCAGAACAATGGAGGGTGTGGCATCTATAGCAGTGACATCACAATGGCGTGAAGTTCTAAGGACCCCAAGCGCGGTCACATCAGTGCCATATCTCGAGTTGATGCTGATGCTGAAACTTCACTTGGTTTTTCAAAGAGCGAATTTGTGCTACAAAGCGACTACTACATCATCTGTTCAGAGCACTTAAACACCAGTGCAACTTCTGAACATCGTGGTAGATTCCCTCTTATTTGAGGAATCCCGTTTTTCCATTGTTCCTGAATTTAAACATCAAGCCGCTTGCTACAAGGAACAATGAGTTACCGAGAACTCTTGCAGCTTGCAATAGACGAAAGTTCCCGGATAAATCAAGGTAAGTGGAACTTGTTATATCAGATACATTTAGGCTAGTTTCACACAAACGTGTCCGTTTTGCGTCCGCAAAAAATGCACCATTTTTCAGTTGCAAAAAGGAATGATTATTGGCTTTCGTACCAAGGGCGGCGGTATTTCTCAAACAGCGCAGATGTGAACTGTTCGCGTGCGGCTGTGGTGACAGTGTATCGTGAGTGGACAAATGGCACCATTGGGAATAACGGACATAGAAACTGCAGAGCACCACGTGCCATGTATTTGAGAGGTGAACGTTGGCTACCAGACGTGTGTCTAATACAACAGTTCAGCGAACCCGACTGCGTATGGGGCTCCGAACCCGACGCATGGTCACTGCTCCTATGTAACAAAGGTGCATCAGAGAAAATGGCTTCAATTTGCACTGCAGTATTGGTCTCAGTATTGGCAAAGGGTTGTCTTCTCCGATAAATCACGTTTTCTGCTTCATCGAAAGGATGGACTTTACAAACATTGCTGGAAAAAGCTGGCGGCGACATCACCGTCTGGGGTATTTTTCACAGGCATTCTCTGGGCCACTCATCCATATGGAAGGCTCTGAACCGATTTAGATATGAAACCATCGTTACAGATCACATCCACCATACATGCTGATTGTCTTCCCTGGAGCAAATGGAATCTTAAAGCAAGACAATGCGACATGTCACACGACTATAAATGCCCGACAGTGGTTGGAAGAGCACGACCAAGACTTCCAAGTACTTCCCTGGCCCCCTATTTCTCCAGACTTGAACCCAATTGAGCATCTGTGGGACCACGTCAATCGTGTTGTTCGCTTTATGGATCCTCCCCCACGCACCCTCCAGTAAATGTGGGATGTATGGAGTCAGCGAGGCTCCACATATGAGACCACTGACCAGCACCTTATTGAGTCACTCCCAGCCCATCTACTGCTGTCCGTGCTGCACACGCCGGTTACTCTGGATATTAGTAGTAGTTATAATAATGTGACTCGACTGTGTATATATAAATAGTATCAAAACGGTTGTCCAAGATTAGAAAAACATGGGAGCTTTCCTCTAGAAAGAAAGCCACACGAGTCCATAGGAAATGCCTGGTATTGATCTTTTTTCCCATTTTTTCTGTACATAATTAATATATGTTATACACATTGTTTCACATCTAGGCATTGCTGATGGAAGATTAAGATCTGGACATAGAAGGCGTCAGAGTGTGGAGCAGGATGAAGACCATGACAATGTCCCCGACAGGAGACGAAGACGTGGTCAAGTTCCACCGCGCAGTAGGTTGCAGCAAGAAGGAGCGGACAGAAGCCGGTCCCCATTACGACCTGAGCCAATAGAACAGTCTGAAACGACAAGTGGCCGTCGTATTAATAGTGAGACCGAGCTCAGAATTCCTGGAGAATCCCAGCCTGGGTCTACTCCATCAACTACTCAGGAGAGATCCGAAAGGCTGGAGGAACCAACACAAGACCCCAGCACCAGTGAGCCGCTACCAAACCTGCAGCCGTCCAGAGAAGGAAGCAGATCTCCTCAGCAAACATCTAACAGGCTGGTGGAGCCAACACCAAGCACCAGTCAGCTGCTTCCCAACCAACAGTCGACAACAGAGACCACAGACAGCAGACCTGTGCAGAGAAGACAACGTCGGCGAGGCAGGAGAGGCAGGCAGATTGATAGACTCCCATCTCGAACCTTTACTGAAAACGAAGACATCCAGTCCTGCACTATATGCCTAGAGGACTATGAGATTGGAGAGGAAGTCACCGTTCTGCCATGTTCTCACCTATTCCATCTGCCTTGTATTGCACATTGGATCCCGACAAATCCACGCTGTCCCTTGTGCCGCGTCCATGCCTTTCAAAGAAAGAGGAGGAGATAAGTACCAACAGCTGTGGTACAGAAGAAACACCAGCAGTACAGGTATGATCACTGACATCTATAGTATTTTTGTGAAATCATGGCTGGAGCTTCGGCACCAGTATATTGCTGAGTGATTATCGTCTGGTCTGATTATTTTTTGTTTTGTCTACAGTACCACCTAGTCTTCTTCATCATCTTCACCTTGGACGCCAGAATCTCAATCTGCACAGAGACCTAATAATAAAAAATCCATGATGCCGTTTCCCAGAATCCATTTATGTGATACTGGCATTTCCCTTCGGGGATTAATAAAGTTATCTTATCTTATTTTATGCCTGGGACTCCCTTCTATCTTGGATATTTCATATTCCATCTCGGTTGGATTGGCGTTTCGACTACTACTACGTTTTGGCCTAAGACTTACATTACGCCTTAAAACTGGTGAGAATGGTGGCGTTCCCATGTTTACATAGGAGCAATGTAGGCCCCAAGATTACAATATTTAGTGTGATTGATATATATTTTAAAAATAAAAAGCACAGAAAAATTACTCTTTTTTTAGGGTATGTTCACAAAAGAAGTGCAAGTCACTTCTTGGGCCACTTTTGGAGCCGTTTTTCCTAGACAATATTGAAAACAGCTCCAAAAACGTCCGTAAAAAACGCTGAAAACCTTGAAAACAGCTCTGTATTTTCAGATATTTTTGAGTTTGCATGTGAACATACCCTAATTTCCATCAATGTACAAATGAATATAAATTAATTACTAACATATACACCATCCAGACATAACATTAAAACCACCTGCCTTGTGTAGTCCTCCTCGTGCTGCCATAATAGCTCTGACCCATTGGGACATGGATTTCAGAAGATCTTTAAAAGTGTCCTGTGGTATCTGGCACCAAGACGTTAGCAGATCCTTTAACCCCTTCCTGCCCTTTGACGTTCTATTCCATCATGTTATGGCAACAGGAGGCCTAACAATGGCCTCCGGGTTTGTCATCTACGGAAGCCTAGTTTGTCCTGCCTTAGGTTTGCTGTCAGTGAGTAACTGACATCACTTTTACACTGCACTACGCATGTAGTGCAGTGTATTAGAGTAGCGATCAGGGATTCCTGACTTCAAGTCACCTAGTGAGACAAAAAAAAAAAACAGTTGTATAAAAAACCTTTTTTAATATTAAGTCCTTTATTTAAAAAAAACTAATTGTTAATTAATAACTATTTTGTGTGGTATAACCATCTGCCTTACACCACATTTTCTGTAATTGTTTCTGTTTTTCACTGAATGTATCAACCTAATTTTACCACTAACATAAAGTTCAATGTGTCACCAGAAAACAGTCTCAGAATCACTTGGATAAATAAAGGCATTCCAAAGTTATTACCACATAAAGTGACACATGTCATAGTTACATAGTTACATAGTTAGTACGGCTGAAAAAGAAACATGTCCATCAAGTTCAACCAAGGAACGGGAAAAGGGAAGGAAAAAATGTCTACACTTAGGAGCTAATACTTTTTTGTTCTAGGAAATTATCTAACCCTTTTTTAAAGCCATCTACTGTCCCTGCAGTGACCAGCTCCTGCGGTAGGCTATTCCATAGATTCACAGTTCTCACAGTAAAGAAGGCTTGTCGCCTCTGCAGGTTGAACCTTTTTTTCTCCAGACGGAGGGAGTGTCCCCTTGTTTTTTGAGGGGGTTTTACATGGAACAGGATTTCACCATATTTTTTGTATGTGCCATTAATATATTTATATAAATTAATCATGTCCCCCCTTAGTCATCTTTTTTCAAGGCTAAATAGGTTTAATTCTTTTAATCTTTCCTCATAACTTAAATTCTCCATGCCCCTAATTAGCTTTGTTGCTCTTCTTTGTATTTTTTCCAACTCCAGGGCATCCTTTCTATGAACTGGAGCCCAGAACTGAACTGCATATTCTAGATGAGGCCTCACTAATGCTTTGTAAAGTGGCAATATTACATCCCTGTCCCGCGAGTCCATGCCTCTTTTAATACACGACAATATCCTGCTGGCCTTTGAAGCAGCTGATTGATACTGCATGCTGTTATTTAGTTTATGATTTACAAGTACACCCAGATCCTTCTCAACAATTGACTCCCCAGTGTAGCTCCCCCTAGGACATATGAGGCATGCAGGTTGTTCGTACCCAGATGCATAACTTTACATTTATCTACATTAAACTTCATCTGCCAAGTGGATGCCCAAACACTTAGTTTGTTTAAATCCGCTTGCAATTCATGACTATCTTCCCTAGACTGAACTATATTACATAGCTTGATGTCATCTGCAAAAATAGAAATAGTGCTATTAATCCCATCCTCTATATCATTAATAAATAAGTTGAATAATAGTGGTCCCAGCACTGAACCCTGGGGTACACCACTTATAACCGGGGACCATTCAGAGTAGGAATCATTGACCAGAACTCTCTGGATACGGTCCTTGAGCCAATTCTCAATCCAATTACAAACTATATTTTCTAAACCTATAGTCCTTAATTTACCCATTAGGCGTCTATGGGGGACAGTGTCAAATGCCTTTGCAAAGTCCAAAAACACTAAATCCACAGCGGCCCCTGTGTCTAGGCTTCTGCTCACCTCTTCATAAAAACAGATTAGGAGTAATGATAGGGGTAGGGAAACGGACAAGTGAGCCCTAATCTACCCGCCAATCTGTCCCTGCCTACTTGCAACGATCCGCCCTAGGCGACGGGGTACAACTGGGCGGCGGTCCCTACGCTCAGTAAGTGCACGAGACAAACATACAAGGGAATACAAAGCAAAGGGAAAGGGGCAGTTGCCCACGGCAACAACGTGAGCAACAGAGTGGTGAACGAGCCAAGTCAAACCAGGAGAGCACGAGGTACCAAACGCAGAGCAGAAGAGTAGTCAGTAAGCCAGGGTCAGTATGGAGCAGGATCAAATAGTTAGGAGCTGTAGCTGGGCCAGGAAACCACACGGAAAGAATCAAAAGCCAGGGAGAAACAGGAAAGGCAGGCACAAATAGACAGAGGGCGGGAGCTAGCTCCGTCTGGCCAGGCTGCGATAGGCTCTCCCACTCCCAAGCCCGCCATCCTGAGTGGTGGAAGAAGGAGTAAGTTTCAGAGACGTAGATTCAGGTGTAGACTTATTACCTATGGGAGTTAACCCCGAAGCTGTGCCTGGCAGATCCTTTACAGTACCTCCCCTTTTATGAGGGGCCACCGGACCCTTTCTAAGTGGACCTGGTTTACTGGGGAAACGAAGGTGGAACTTCCTCACCAATACCCCAGCGTGAACATCCCGGGCGGGTACCCAAGTCCTCTCCTCAGGCCCGTATCCTCTCCAATGGACCAGGTACTGGAGGGAGTCTTGGACCATCTTGCTGTCCACAATCTTGGCCACCTCGAATTCCACCCCCTCAGGGGTGAGAACGGGAACAGGAGATCTCCTCGAGGGAGCCAAGGACGGGGAGCAGCGTTTAAGGAGGGAGGCATGAAACACGTAGTGCACACGAAAAGATGGGGGTAACTCCAGCCGGAAGGAGACAGGATTGAGGACTTCAATGACCTTATACGGCCCAATAAACCGGGGAGCAAACTTCTTGGACGGGACCTTAAGACGCAAGTTGCTAGACGATAACCACACCAGATCCCCGACCATAAACAAGGGGTTAGTAGAACGTCTTCTATCAGCCTGAGTTTTTTGTACGCTCTGGGACGCCTCTAGGTTCTTCTGAACCTGGGCCAAGACTGTGCACAGTTCCAGATGAACGACCTCTACCTCGGGATTGTTGGAACTACCAGGTGAAATGGAGGAGAACCGTGGATTAAACCCAAAATTACAGAAAAAGGGGGAGACCCCTGACGAGTTACTGACCCGGTTATTAAGGGAAAATTCAGCGAGGGGAATGAATGAGACCCAATCATATTGACAGTCAGAGATAAAACACCTTAAATATTGTTCTAGAGATTGATTAGTCCTCTCAGTTTGGCCATTGGTTTCAGGATGAAAGGCAGAGGAGAAGGACAGATCAATCTCCAACTTCTTACAGAAGGCTCTCCAAAACAAAGAAACAAATTGTACCCCTCTGTCCGAAACAATATTGACTGGGACCCCATGGAGACGCAGGATGTGTTTGACAAACAAGGTAGCTAACGTCTTGGCGTTGGGTAGTTTCTTGAGGGGCACAAAGTGGCACATCTTACTGAAGCGATCTACTACCACCCACACCACCGACTTGCCTTGGGATGGAGGCAAATCGGTGATAAAATCCATGGAGATATGTGTCCAAGGTCTCTGGGGAATGGGCAACGAACGTAGAAAGCCCGCTGGTCGGGACCTGGGAGTCTTGGACCTAGCACAAACCTCACAAGCGGCAACGTAGGCCTTAACGTCTTTAGGCAAACCAGGCCACCAATAGTTTCTGGCAATGAGGTGTTTTGTACCCAGGATGCCTGGATGACCAGATAGTGCGGAGTCATGATTTTCCCTAAGTACCCTTAGCCGGTATTGCAGGGGAACAAACAGCTTGTCCTCAGGAAGGTTCCCGGGAGCTGAACCTTGATCAGCCGCAATTTCAGAGACTAAATCAGAATCAATAGAAGAAATGATTATACCGGGAGGCAAAATACAAGCAGGATCTTCCTGAGTTCGCGGTTGCCAATATCATAATTACTCTCAGTGGGCGAAAACTTCCTGGAGAAGTAGACACAGGGGCGGAGATGGGTGAGGGACCTGGTACCCTGGGACAAGACAGACCCCACTCCCACCTCGGACACGTCAACTTCCACGATAAATGGCTCCATTTGGTTGGGCTGAACCAGCACCGGGGCCGAGATAAAGCACTTCTTAAGGACCTCAAAAGCCTGGACAGCCTCAGGAGGCCAGTGGAGGAGATCAGCACCTATGCGAGTGAGGTCCGTAAGAGGCTTAGCGATGACCGAGAAGTTAGCAATAAATCTCCTGTAATAATTAGCGAACAGCAAAAAACACTGTAACGCCTTCAGGGAGGCAGGTTGGACCCATCCAACCACAGCCTGAACCTTGGCGGGGTCCATGCGGAATTCATGAGGAGTGAGGATTTGACCCAAAAATGGTATCTCCTGTACCCCAAACACACATTTTTTCGGTTTTTGCAAACAGTTTGTTTTCCCGAAGGACCTGGAGCACCTTCCTGACATGCTCAATGTGGGAGGGCCAGTCCTTGGAAAACACAAGTATGTCATCAAGGTACACTACAAGAAATATCCCCAGGTAATCTCTCAAAATCTCATTTATGAAATTCTGGAAGACCGCCGGAGCATTAACACAACCCAAAGGGCATGACGAGGTATTCAAAATGACCTTCGGGCGTGTTAAACGCAGTCTTCCACTCATCCCCCTCTTTGATGCGGATAAGGTTATACGCCCCCCGTAGATCAAACTTAGAGAACCATTGGGCCCCCTGAACCTGATTAAAGTGATCAGGAATCAAAGGAAGGGGATACTGGTTCCTTACAGTGACCTTATTCAGGGTACGGTAGTCAATGCATGGCCTAAGACCACCATCCGTCTTCCCTACGAAGAAGAAGCCAGCACCTACCCGAGAAGTAGAGGGGCGAATGTAACCCTTGGCCAGGCATTCCTGGATATACTCTCTCATGGCTTCACGTTCGGGACAAGAAAGATTAAATATCCTACCCTTAGGGAGCTTAGCTCCTGGTACCAATTCGATAGCGCAATCGTATTCTCTATGAGGAGGTAAAACTTCGGAGGCCTCCTTATAGAAAACATCAGTGAAGTCCTGCACAAACTCAGGTAGCGTGTTCACCTCCTCAGGGGGAGAAATGGAATTAACAGCAAAACATGACGTCAAGCATTCATTACCCCATTTGGTAAGCTCCCCAGTATTCCAGTCAAACGTGGGATTATGCAACTGCAACCAGGGAAGGCCTAAAACCAAATCGGACGATAATCCCTGCATCAACAGTACAGAGCACTGCTCCAAATGCATGGAGCCAACAAGGAGTTAAAAAACAGGGGTATGCTGTGTAAAATAACCATTAGCAAGAGGAGTGGAGTCGATACCCACTACCGGGACTGGTTTAGGCAAATCAATCAAAGGCATAGCTAGAGACATAGCAAATTCCACAGACATGATATTATAAGAAGACCCTGAATCCACGAAGGCACTGCCGGTAGCAGACCTACCACCAAAAGAGACCTGAAAGGGAAGCAAGATTTTATTACGTTTCATATTTACGGGAAATACCTGTGCGCCCAAGTGACCTCCCCGATGATCACTTAGGCGCGGAAGTTTTCCGGCTGCTTATTCTTACGCCTAGGACAGGTGTTCACTTGATGCTTGTCATCCCCACAATAGAAGCAGAGACCATTCTTCCTGCGGAACTCTCTACGTTGTCGGGTGGACACGGAGGCCCCGAGTTACATAGGTACCTCCGAGTCTTCCGTGGAAGAGCGAAGCAACGGGACCTCGGGAGGCATCATGGGGGAGTCAGAGGGGAAAACACAAAAACGTTCAAGTTGTCGTTCCCTGAGACGTCGGTCAAGTCGTACCGCTAAAGCCATAACCTGGTCTAGGTAGTCAGACGAGGGATAGCTAACTAGCAGGTCTTTCAGGGCGTTCGACAGACCCAACCTAAACTGGCACCTTAAGGCAGGGTCATTCCACCGAGAAGCTACGCACCACTTCCTAAAGTCAGAACAATACTCCTCAACAGGTCTCTTACCCTGACGTAAGGTCACCAGCTGACTCTCGGCAAAGGCAGTCCTGTCAGTCTCGTCATATATGCGTCCGAGAGCAGAAAAGAAACGATCAACGGAGGAAAGTTCAGGGGCATCAGGAGCCAAGGAGAAGGCCCACTCTTGGGGCCCTTCCTGGAGCCGGGACATAATTATACCCACCCGCTGGCTCTCAGAACCTGAGGAGTGAGGCTTTAAGCGAAAGTAGAGCCTACAACTCTCCCGAAAGGAGAGAAAATTCCTCCAGTCCCCTAAGAACCGGTCAGGCAACTTGAGGTGGGGTTCAAGAGGTGAGGTGAGGGGCACTACCATGGTAGCGTCAGGCTGGTTGACCCTCTGAGCCAGGGCCTGGACCTGTAGGGAGAGACCCTGCATTTGCTGGGCCAGGGTCTCAAGGGGTCCATAGTAGAGAATGGGACCAGGGTAGACTAGGTAATGGGCTTGTGATTAAGTAATGATAGGGGTAGGGAAACGGACAAGTGAGCCCTAATCTACCCGCCACTCTGTCCCTGCCTACTTGCAACGACCCGCCCTAGGCGACGGGGCACAACTAGGCGGCGGTCCCTACGCTCAGTAAGTGCACGAGACAAACAGACAAGGGTACACAAAGCTAAGGGAAAAGGGGCAGTTGCCCACGGCAACACCGTGAGCAAAAAGAGAGTTGAACGAGCCGAGTCAAACCAGGAGTGTACGAGGTACCAAACGCAGAGCAGGAGAGTAGTCAGTAAGCCAGGGTCAGTATGGAGCAGGATCAAATAGTCAGAAGCTGTAGCTGGGCCAGGAAACCACACGAGAAGAATCACAAGCAAAGGAGGAACAGGAAAGGCAGGTATAAATAGACCGAGGGCGGGAGCTAGCTGAGTCTGGCCAGGCTGCGATAGGCTCTCCCACTCCTAAGCCTGCCAGCCTGAGTGGTGGAAGCTGGAGTCAGTCTCAGAGACATAGACTCAGGTGCCGACTGATTACCTATGGGCGCTAACCCCGAAGCTGTGCCTGGCAGATCCTTTACATTAGGTTAGTTTGACAACTTCTGTCCTTAGTAAAACCGTGCTGGCTGTCACTTATGATGCTATTTTTTGTCACATAATCCTGTATATAGTCCCTCAATAGCCCCTCAAACATTTTTCCCACGATGGATGTTAAGCTTACTGGTCTATAATTACCCGAGGAAGACCTAGAGCCCTTTTTGAAAATAGGCACCACATTTGCCCTGCGCCAGTCCCTTGGCACTATTCCAGTCACTAGAGATTCTGAGAATATTTTGAAAAGGGGGACAGAAATAACTGAACTAAGCTCTTTAAGAATTCTAGCTTGGACCATATCTACATTCATCCAATTCAATATATCAACTGATATATTAACAGCACGGGCACCGGCTACATCAGCTGCTCTTTCTTCAGTTGTATATACAGAGCTAAAGAACCCATTTAGTAACTCTGCCTTCTCTTGATCCCCTGTGACCAACTCCCCATTACCACTATCTAGGGGTCCTACATGTTCAGACCTTGGCTTTTTAGCATTTATATACTTTAAGAATTTTTTGGGATTTGTTTTACTATCCTTGGCTACCTGCCTTTCATTTTGTATTTTTGCTAATTTTATTACATTTTTACAGATTTTATTAAGCTCTTTATATTTTACAAAGGCTTCAGATGTACCCTCAGATTAGTATTTTTTAAATGCCCTTTTTTTGTCATGTATTGCCCTTTTCACAGAAGGTGTAAGCCATGTGGGATTTAATTTTAGTCGCTTATACTTGTTACCTATAGGAATAAATTTTGCACTATAATAACCCAAAGTAGATTTGAAAATCTCCCATTTATCATTTGTCCCATTATTTGACATTAGTTCTTCCCAGTCTATATCCTGAATTGCCGCCTTCATCCTGGGGAAATTGGCTTTCTTAAAATTAAATGTTTTTGCCCTCCCAGCCTGTGTTTGTTTTTTACAGTATAGGTAAAATGTAACTATATTGTGATCACTGTTACCGAGGTTTTCACGAACATTGACGTTCCCAACAAGCTCTGCATTATTAGAAATGACCAGATCCAACAGAGCTTCACCTCTAGTTGGGTCTTCCACAAACTGGCCCATAAAATTTTCCTGCAACAGGTTGAGGAAATGTCTCCCCTTAGATAATGTCAGATTAGACAAATGGGCTCTGAGCCTTAAGGCCCAACCTAGGCTTCGTCATTAAGGGGTTAAGTCCTGTAAGTTGTGAGTAGGGGTCTCCATGGATTGGATTTGTTTTTCCAGCACATTTCACAGATGATCGATTGAATTAAGAATATGGAGGCCAGGTCAACACCTTGAACTCTTTGTCATGTTCCTCACATCAGTCCTGAACGATTTTTGCAGTGTGGCGGGGGCATTATCCTGCTGTAAGACAGCACTGACATTAGAGAATACCTTTACCATGAAGAGGTGGATTTGTCTGTAGCAATGTAGCAATGGTCTGTGTCAAAAAACAGTATGGGAATATCAAAATAACTACCATAAGTTCCCCATAGAAAATTGTGCCATAATCTGTCAAATCAGATGAAATTCTAGTGTTGGGTCCCAGTGACTCCAACTGAGGGGCTTGCATTTAAAAAAAAAAAAAAATCATTATTAGTTTTTAGCATTGGATAAAGCAAAGGAGAAACAACAGGAACCTCTCAGAGGAACCTCTCAGAGAGCGGCGCTGTGCTCCGTATACTGCAGGAGCAGTAGTACAGCGAGTACATAGAGTACAGCGGGGCCGATCACATGATGAAGAGTCGTGTCGTCACCAAAGAAGACTGTACAACTAGACTTCCGGTTCCTCATCAACGCTATAAAAATCTATGAAAATCTCAGAAACAGCACCAAGGGGGACGGTAATGTATATTAGCGGGTTTACTCACATGTAGCATCTATGGCCGCGGGCTGTCGGTTCCACTCACTTCCTGACGCCCACAGCCATGGATCTGTGAGCGCTGGTCCCCATCTCACTTCCGCTCCGGTCCGCCAGGGTGACAAATGGAAGACGGCATTTAACACCCGTGACGGGCAGTACGAATACGTAGTGATGCCCTTCGGACTGTGTAACGCTCCTACAGTGTTTCAGGAACTCGTTAATGATATCTTCCGAGATCTCCTCTATATCTGTGTTGTTGTTTATCTCGATGATATTTTGATTTTCTCCCCAGATCTGACGACTCATCGGAGGCATGTCCGTCAAGTTCTACTACGATTAAGGGAGAATCATTTATACGCCAAGCTGGAGAAGTGCGTCTTTGAGAGGAGTTCTCTGCACTTCCTGGGCTACATCATATCGGATCAAGGTCTCAAGATGGATCCTGAGAAAGTGAGAGCTGTCCTGGAGTGGCCACGTCCTCAAGGTCCGAGGTCCATACAGCGTTTCCTGGGATTTTCCAATTTCTACAGGCAGTTTATCCCAAACGTCTCATCACTGACATCTCCTATTTCCACCCTTACCAAGAACGGTGTGAACGTCAAGGTGTGGACCCCAGAGGCAGAGTCCACATTTTTTAGTCTCAAAAAAGCCTTTACTTCTGCCTCAATCCTCTATCATCCTGACGTATATATACAGTTTTCTTTGGAGGTGGACGCCTCTTATGTTGGTGCAGGTGCACTTCTGTTCCAGAGGAGCCCCAAAGGAAAGGCAGTAGTATGTGGCTACTACTCGAGACTTTTTTCTTCTGCAGAGCGCATTTACTCTGTTGGGGATGAGGAGCTACTGGCCATCAAATTGGCCCATCCTAATCTACACCGACCACATGAACCTCACCTACAGTGAAGGTAATAAGTATTTGATCCCTTGCTGATTTTGTGAGTTTGCCCACTGTCAAAGACATGAACAGTCTAGAATTTTTAGGCTAGGTTAATTTTACCAGTGAGAGATAGATTATATTTAAAAAAAACAGAAAATCACATAGTCAAAATTATATATATTTATTTGCATTGTGCACAGAGAAATAAGTATTTGATCCCTTTGGCAAACAAGACTTAATACTTGGTGGCAAAACCCTTGTTGGCAAGCACAGCAGTCAGACGTTTTTTGTAGTTGATGATGAGGTTTGCACACATGTTAGATGGAATTTTGGCCTTTGCAGATCATCTGTAAACCATTAAGATTTCGAGGCTGTCGCTTGGCAACTCGGATCTTCAGCTCCCTCCATAAGTTTTCGATGGGATTAAGGTCTGGAGACTGGCTAGGCCACTCCATGACCTTAATGTGCTTCTTTTTAGCCACTCCTTTGTTGCCTTGGCTGTATGTTTCGGGTCATTGTCGTGCTGGAATACCCAGCCACGAGACATTTTTAATGTCCTGGTGGAGGGAAGGAGGTTGTCACTCAGGATTTGACGGTACATGGCTCCATCCATTCTCCCATTGATGCGGTGAAGTAGTCCTGTGCCCTTAGCAGAGAAACACCCCCAAAACATAATGTTTCCACCTCCATGCTTGACAGTGGGGATGGTGTTCTTTGGGTCATAGGCAGCATTTCTCTTCCTCCAAACACGGCAAGTTGAGTTAATGCCAAAGAGCTCAATTTTAGTCTCATCTGACCACAGCACCTTCTCCCAATTACTCTCAGAATCATCCAGATGTTCATTTGCAAACTTCAGACGGGCCTGTACATGTGCCTTCTTGAGCAGGGGAACCTTGCGGGCACTGCAGGATTTTAATCCATTACGGCGTAATGTGTTACCAATGGTTTTCTTGGTGACTGTGGTCCGAGTTGCCTTGAGATCATTAACAAGTTCCCCCGTGTAGTTTTCGGCTGAGCTCTCACCTTCCTCAGGATCAAGGATACCCCACGAGGTGAAATTTTGCATGGAGCCCCAGATCGATGTCGATTGACAGTCATTTTGTATGTCTTCCATTTTCTTACTATTGCACCAACAGTTGTCTCCTTCTCACCCAGCGTCTTACTTATGGTTTTGTAGCCTATTCCAGCCTTGTGCAGGTCTATGATCTTGTCTCTGACATCCTTAGAAAGCTCTTTGGTCTTGCCCATGTTGTAGAGGTTAGAGTCAGACTGATAAATTGAGTCTGTGGACAGGAGTCTTTTATACAGGTGACCATGTAAGACAGCTGTCTTTAATGCAGGCACCAAGTTGATTTGGAGCGTGTAACTGGTCTGGAGGAGGCTGAACTCTTAATGGTTGGTAGGGGATCAAATACTTATTTCTCTGTGCACAATGCAAATAAATATATATAATTTTGACTATGTGATTTTCTTTTTTTTAAATTATATAATCTATTTCTCACTGGTAAAATTAACCTAGCCTAAAAATTGTAGACTGTTCATGACTTTAACAGTGGGCAAACTTACGAAATCAGCAAGGGATCAAATACTTATTTCCTTCACTGTACCTTCAGTCCACTCAACGACTAAATCCCCGTCAAGCCAGGTGGCCGCTGTTCATCACCCGTTTACAATTTGTGCTCCACTAAGTCCCGCTGACAAGAATTTGAGGGCCGATGCCCTGTCCAGGTCATTTGAAACGGATGACACGGTGGAGTCTCTTCAAACTATCATAGACCCGTCCTGCATTATCACTGCCAATCCTTTGCAGGTTAGAGACATCCCTCCGGGGAGGACTTTTGTTCGATTAGCAGGCAGGAGAAGAATTCTCAGATGGGGACACAGTTCTAAACTGGCTGGGCACCCTGGTGTTCGTAAAACCCGAGACCTGATTGCTCGTCACTTTTGGTGGCCCACGCTGCCCAAGGATGTTGTGGACTTTGTCTCTTCTTGCACGGTGTGTGCTTCTAACAAGGTTACTAACTCCAAGCCTGCCGGCCTCCATCAACCTGTGACTATACTCAATTCCACCTTGCAGCACATTGTGATGGACTTTGTCACTGACCTTCCTCCCTCAGCAGGATGCAACACTGTCTGGGTGGTGGTGGACCGGTTCTCGAAGATGGCACATTTTATCCCGCTGACCGGCCTACCTTCTGTTCTCCGAATGGCGAATCTCTTCATCCAGCACATCTACCGCTTGCATGGCTTGCCCTTCACATTGTGTCCGATCGGGGGTTTCAATTTACCTCGAGGTTCTGGAGGGCTCTCTGTAAACTCCTGGATGTGATATTGGACTTTTCCACAGCCTATCACCCCCAGTCCAATAGGCAAGTCGAGAGGATCAACCAGATCATGGAGAATTATCTCCGTCACTTCATTTCCTTACAGCATGATAACTGGGTACAGCTTCTTCCATGGGCCGAGTTCTTGTACAACAACCACACAAGCGAGTCCACCACTTCCACTCTGTTTTACATTGTATACGGTCAACATCCTAGAGTCCCTCTTCCAGTGTCTACTACTTCTCAGGTACCCGCTGCTGACTCAGCATTTGGGGACTTCCTGTAAATCTGGCAACAGACCCGGGCATGAAGCGAAAAGCGGATACAAGAAGAGAGCCGCCGCAGTATCTTCCAGGTACCAAAGTCTGGCTGTCCTCATGGAACATTCGTTTGAGGGTGCCTTCATACAAGTTTGCTCCCAGGTTTCGGCAACAGATTAACCCTGTCTCCTATAAACTGCATCTGCCTCCTACCCTCAGAATCCCCAACTCCTTTCATGTGTCCCTCCTGAAAACAGTGGTCCTGAACTGCTACAGCAAGACTTCCTGTTCCACAACTGCTCCCAGCGGTTCTTCTGATGTGTTCGAGGTGAGGGAGATCCTGGACTGCAAGAGGGTAGGAGGAAGGACTTTCTATTTGGTGGACTGGAGAGGGTTTGGTCCGGAGAGGTCCTGGGAGCCGGAGGAGAACCTTGATGCCTCTGCTCTTGTTAAGAAGTTCCTCTCTCGCTCTTGTCCCAAGAAGAGGAGGAGGATACTGTAGCGTCCAGGGCCATCGGGTCCACTCACCTGACGCCCGCAGCCATGGATCTGTGAGCGCTGGTTCCCATCTCCTTACCAGGAGACGCCAGCGCTCACTTCTGCTATGATCTGCTCTGTCCCGTAGGGTGCGCGCGCACGCTCGTGCCCGCTCTTAAACGGCCAGCGCACGCACATGTAGGAAATCACCATCATCAACACACATGATTTCCTGGACTATAAGAAGGGCCCAACCCATCTGATCCTTGCCTGAGCATTGTTAGTATACCCTAAGTCTGTCTTTTAAATGGCCCCTTATTGTTTCCCGTTCCAGTTGTTACCCGTGCCCTGTTACCCGTTCCTGTATCCCATACTGTGTTCTTGTTCCTGTGCCTACTAGTTGGAGTCGTGTCTACTGCACCTGTGTCATCCGCCACATCCTGTGTTACCTACCTCCATCCGTGCCAGAGCTGCGGCCACTGTCTGGACTATCCTTGTACCCTTGTGCGGGACTTTGTATTTCTGGGGTTCCCTGTTGTTTGGCCGGCTACCTCGCTGCTATGGCGGTGCGGCCTGGTGGGTCCACATACCCACAAACCGTGACATCACATAATGCAGTGAGAACACTGCTAATAATTTTTAGTCCCCGGCATAACCCCTTTAAGATGCATTGTGTACAAGCAGTGAATCCACCGCACCTGGCCACGTTTTAACCTCCTTATTCTCTCTCCTCCTCTAGTAGGTGTTGGTCCTGAGCCTGGTACTTGGAACTACCATGATTTGCTTAGTGACCCGTATCTACTAATGTCTGGGGACTAGTACGTCATTCTATTTTATCCTAATACTAGATGTATAATGTGATAATACATCACCTGTAGTGTTACTGTCAAATCTTCCCCCTGTACATGGACATAACTATAGCCCTAGTAGCCATAGAAGCTGCTATGGGGCTCTGATGCTGAGGGGGGCACCTTTGGTTGCCAAAACGTCATTAGTTTTGTAAGGGAAGATCTGCTTTATAGCACCATAACCCTTCAATGCTGCCTAGCCCCTTCCACGACAACCAACGTGTATATATACGGTGTAGGCCAGGAGGGAAGTATGGAGTGGGGTCACGGACTGAGCTTACTCCATAATTTGCTGGTGTTGGTTGTATGTTACAACTGACAGTTCACTGCGACGAGCGAAATCGTAGATTACTACGATCCCACTCGTTTAACCCCTTAGATGCTGAGGTCAATAGTAACTGCGGTAACTAAGCCATTAGAAAGATGGGGGTGGCCATCTCTGATGGCCCATTGCCCCCCTGCGATTGTGGGGTGCCGATGGTTGTCATTGCAGCTTGGAGGACTAATGTAGGCCCTCAGGTCTGCCATCTTTGCACCCCTGGCAAGGCTTAATAAGAGCAGGTAAAGAACACGATATACTGCAATACATTAGTATTGTAGTATATCCTGCAAGCGATCCAATGATTGCTGGTTTAAGTCCCCTAGAGGGCAAGTAAAGAAAGTAAAATACAGTTAAATTAAGTTTATATATACATATAAATATATATATATAAAGTTAAAATATTAAAAGTTTAAAATAAAGCAATGTAAAAAAAGTAAATTAACATAACTTGTATTGCCACGTCCGTAAAAGTCAGAGCTATAACAATATAACTTTACTTAACCCACATGGTGAATGCATTAAAACAAACAAAAAATGTCGAGGGCAGAATCACTGTTTTTTGGTCATCTCATCTCCCACAAACAATGGAATAAAAGATGATCAAAAAGTCTCATGAACCAATAAAAACGACAGCTCGTGCCACAAAAAAACAAGCCCTCACACTGCTGCAGCGACGGAAAGAAAACAAAACGTATGGCTCTCAGATAATGGCGAAACAAAACCGCGCGGTGATCTCCATAAAAACTAAACCCAAAAAACAATGGAGAAATCTGTTTTTTTCCTATTTCACCCCACAAAGAAAGTTCTTTCAGTTTCCCATTTCATTAGTACAATAAATGGTGCCATGAAAAACTACAACTCGTCCTGCAAAAATCAAGCCCTCATATGGATATATCAACAGAAAAATAAAAAAGTTGTGGCTTTTGGAAGGTGAGGAGGAAAGAACAAAAATAAAAAAATTCAAAATGGCTGCGGCCGGAAGTGGTTAAGGTCTGATCCCCACAATTGTATTATGGCTCATTGCAGGAGGTGTATATTTAGGGCTTACTAACGGGATTGTATCTTGGCATTTTAGATCAGAAAAATAAAGTAATGGGGGGCTCATTTTGTACTTTGCTAGAGCACGCCCTATCTGCCTCTCACATATCCGTCTCATTTATATGCGAAGTTCTGCGGCATTTTCTATCACTATGTAGTTGGCTTTGTGAAATTTTATTTTTGTGCTGATTTGGGTTGAAAGCTAAAATTAAAAAGTTATTTTCAGTCAGTTGGTTTGGTGTAAATGTCTGTAACAATACGGCCCTTATCCAGTGTAATTTGTACATCCAGATAGTGCAGCTTAATGTCGCTGATTGTGACCCCCAGCGATCAGATTTAATCTGTGATGGAACTTGAGAAGTGTTGAATTCCCCTGCAGCGCCACCACAGGAGAAACTAAGCATTACACAGTGAAATCAATAAGAGACTTGTCCTTTCTTAACTTAGAATTCCCCAATAGGGTATTTACAATGGGTTTCTTATACCAGACAACCTCTTTAGGTTATAAAGGATTCTTATTTACTCCAGAACCATCTAGTTTTAGAAAAATAAAGTAACATTTCCACCTCTCCATTGTGGTAATCTGTTACTTAGACTTTTTCTTAGATGAATTGTGTGCTACAACATTTACTAAACATTTATAGAGAAAAATTTACTAATCAAATATTAGAGATTTTCAGCTGCAATATGTAAATATAAAAAAAATTAATATATATTTATTTATTTATTTATTTGGAGGCTTTGCTGCAGTGATTGGTATAATGCAGAGCAGGGGACCGTTTATGACATACCGTAAGCATTATGACATCACTGCAGGCAGTGATGTCATCAGAACAATGGAGGGTGTGGCATCTATAGCAGTGACATCACAATGGCGTGAAGTTCTAAGGACCCCAAGCGCGGTCACATCAGTGCCATATCTCGAGTTGATGCTGATGCTGAAACTTCACTTGGTTTTTCAAAGAGCGAATTTGTGCTACAAAGCGACTACTACATCATCTGTTCAGAGCACTTAAACACCAGTGCAACTTCTGAACATCGTGGTAGATTCCCTCTTATTTGAGGAATCCCGTTTTTCCATTGTTCCTGAATTTAAACATCAAGCCGCCTGCTACAAGGAACAATGAGTTACCGAGAACTCTTGCAGCTTGCAATAGACGAAAGTTCCCGGATAAATCAAGGTAAGTGGAACTTGTTATATCAGATACATTCAGGCTAGTTTCACACAAACGTGTCCGTTTTGCGTCCGCAAAAAATGCACCGTTTTTCAGTTGCAAAAAGGGATGATTATTGGCTTTCGGACCAAGGGCGGCGGTATTTCTCAAACAGCGCAGTTTGTGAACTGTTTGCGTGCTGCTGTGGTGACAGTGTATCGTGAGTGGACAAATGGCACCATTGGGAATAACGGACATGGAAACTGCAGAGCACCACGTGCCATGTATTTGAGAGGTGAACGTTGGCTACCAGACGTGTGTCTAATACAACAGTTCAGCGAACCCGACTGCGTATGGGGCTCCGAACCCGACGGATGGTCACTGCTCCTATGTAACAAAGGTGCATCAGAGAAAATGGCTTCAATTTGCACGGCAGTATTGGTCTCAGAGCACCGATGATTGGCAAAGGGTTGTCTTCTCCGATAAATCACGTTTTCTGCTTCATCGAAAGGATGGACTTTACAACCATTGCTGGAAAAAGCTGGCGGCGACGTCAGCGTCTGGGGTATTTTTCCATGGCACTCTCTGGGCCTCTCATCCATATGGAAGGCTCTGAACCAATTTAGATATGAATCCATCGTTACAGATCACATCCACCATACATGCTGATTGTCTTCCCTGGAGCAAATGGAATCTTAAAGCAAGACAATGCGACATGTCACACGACTATAAATGCCCGACAGTGGTTGGAAGAGCACGACCAAGACTTCCAAGTACTTCCCTGGCCCCCTATTTCTCCAGACTTGAACCCAATTGAGCATCTGTGGGACCACGTCAATCGTGTTGTTCGCTTTATGGATCCTCCCCCACGCACCCTCCAGTAAATGTGGGATGTATGGAGTCAGCGAGGCTCCACATATGAGACCACTGACCAGCACCTTATTGAGTCACTCCCAGCCTTATTGAGTCACTCCCAGCCCGGACGAAGGCATCCCGCCGAAACGCGCGTCGGGTCTGACGATCTCTCCTGCCTGAGACATCACCATGGGTATGTGACCAGCTACATTCATCTTTCTTTGCTGTTTTTTTCATAGACCTGATTTTCTAACCTGTACTGACACAGAGACTTCACCAATGTACTTATCTACTTTTTTCACTTGTGTTTTACAATCTCTGTCCTGTCCGATTAACTTCTAATCAGACTTGTATGGTCTATCTATTCAACATAGCTGTTACTACCGTATATATGTGTCTACCCACCCATGGTGCACTTGTATCTCTGGCATCAGACGAACGTTTTAATTTCATGCTGTGCATGACTCATCTTTTTAATCCTGTGATTTTTTCAATAAAGATTGTTATTCTCTTTCCTGCTACATTGTTGTGTTAATTGTACCCCACACCTTATAGGCTTTATATTAGATGTTGAGGGTCAGTGCACCAAGATATACTTGGTTTTACAGAGGATCTCGTTTTTCACTCAATTTACATTTACATTTAATTTGATGAGATCGCTTCCTGTTTGTACCTATAGGTTGTTGTCGATTTAGATATGAATCCATCGTTACAGATCACATCCACCATACATGCTGATTGTCTTCCCTGGAGAAAATGGAATCTTAAAGCAAGACAATGCGACATGTCACACGACTATAAATGCCCGACAGTGGTTGGAAGAGCACGACCAAGACTTCCAAGTACTTCCCTGGCCCCCTATTTCTCCAGACTTGAACGCAATTGAGCATCTGTGGGACCACGTCAATCGTGTTATTCGCTTTATGGATCCTCCCCCACGCACCCTCCAGTAAATGTGGGATGTATGGAGTCAGCGAGGCTCCACATATGAGACCACTGACCAGCACCTTATTGAGTCACTCCCAGCCCGTCTACTGCTGTCCGTGCTGCACACGCCGGTTACTCTGGATATTAGTAGTAGTTATAATAATGTGACTCACCTGTGTATGTATTCATAGTATCAAAACGGTTGTCCAAGATTAGAAAAACATGGGAGCTTTCCTCTAGAAAGAAGGCCACGCGAGTTCATAGGAAATGTCTGGTATTGATCTTTTTTCCCATTTTTTCTGTACATAATTAATATATGTTATACACATTGTTTCACATCTAGGCATTGCTGATGGAAGATTAAGATCTGGACATAGAAGGCGTCAGAGTGTGGAGCAGGATGAAGACCATGACAATGTCCCCGACAGGAGACGAAGACGTGGTCAAGTTCCACCGCGCCGTAGGTTGCAGCAAGACGGAGCGGACAGAAGCCGGTCCCCATTACGACCTGAGCCAATAGAACAGTCTGAAACGACAAGTGGCCGTCGTATTAATAGTGAGACCGAGCTCAGAATTCCTGGAGAATCCCAGCCTGGGTCTACTCCATCAACTACTCAGGAGAGATCCGAAAGGCTGGAGGAACCAACACAAGACCCCAGCACCAGTGAGCCGCTACCAAACCTGCAGCCGTCCAGAGAAGGAAGCAGATCTCCTCAGCAAACATCTAACAGGCTGGTGGAGCCAACACCAAGCACCAGTCAGCTGCTTCCCAACCAACAGTCGACAACAGAGACCACAGACAGCAGACCTGTGCAGAGAAGACAACGTCGGCGAGGCAGGAGAGGCAGGCAGATTGATAGACTCGCATCTCGAAACTTTACTGAAAACGAAGACATCCAGTCCTGCACTATATGCCTAGAGGACTATGAGATTGGAGAGCAAGTCACCGTTCTGCCATGTTCTCACATATTCCATCTGCCTTGTATTGCACATTGGATCCCGACAAATCCACGCTGTCCCTTGTGCCGCGTCCATGCCTTTCAAAGAAAGAGGAGGAGATAAGTACCAACAGCTGTGGTACAGAAGAAACACCAGCAGTACAGGTATGATCACTGACATCTATAGTATTTTTGTGAAATCATGGCTGGAGCTTCGGCACCAGTATATTGCTGAGTGATTATCGTCTGGTCTGATTATTTATTGTTTTGTCTACAGTACCACCTAGACTTCTTCATCATCTTCACCTTGGACGCCAGAATCTCCATCTGCACAGAGACCTAATAATAAAAGATCCCTGATGCCGTTTCCCAGAATCCATTTATGTGATACTGGAATTTCCCTTCAGGGATTAATAAAGTTATCTTATCTTATTTTATGCCTGGGACTCCCTTCTATCTTGGATATTTCATATTCCATCTCGGTTGGATTGGCGTTTCGACTACTACTACGTTTTGGCCTAAGACTTACATTATGCCTTAAAACTGGTGAGAATGGTGGCGTTCCCATGTTTACATAGGAGCAATGTAGGCCCCAAGATTACAATATTTAGGGTGATTGATATATATTGTAAAAATAAAAAGCACAGAAAAGTTACTCTTTTTTTAGGGTATGTTCACAAAAGAAGTGCAAGTCACTTCTTGGGCCGCTTTTGGAGCCGTTTTTCCTAGACAATATTGAAAATAGCCACAAAAACGGCCGTAAAAAACGCTGAAAACCTTGAAAACAGCTCTGTATTTTCAGATATTTTTGAGTTTGCGTGTGAACATACCCTAATTTCCATCAATGTGTCAAATGAATAGAAATTAATTACTAACATATACACCATCCAGACATAACATTAAAACCACCTGCCTTGTGTAGTCCTCCTCGTGCTGCCATAATAGCTCTGACCCGTTGGGACATGGATTTCAGAAGATATTTAAAAGTGTCCTGTGGTATCTGGCACCAAGACGTTAGCAGATCCTTTAACCCCTTCCTGCTCCTTGACGTTCTATTCCATCATGTTATGGCAACAGGAGGCCTAACAATGGCCTCCGGGTTTGTCATCTACGGAAGCCTAGTTTGTCCTGCCTTAGGTTTGCTGTCAGTGAGTAACTGACAGCACTTTTACACTGCACTACGCATGTAGTGCAGTGTATTAGAATAGCGATCAGGGATTCCTGACTTCAAGTCACCTAGTGAGACAAAAAAAAACCAGTTGTATAAAAAACCTTTTTTCAATATTAAGTCCTTTATTTAAAAAAACAAATTGTTAATTAATAACTATTTTGTGTGGTATAACCATCTGCCTTACACCACATTTTCTGTAATTTTTTCTGTTTTTCACTGAATGTATCAACCAAATTTTACCACTAACATAAAGTTCAATGTGTCACCAGAAAACAGTCTCAGAATCACTTGGATAAATAAAGGCATTCCAAAGTTATTACCACATAAAGTGACACATGTCATAGTTACATAGTTACATAGTTAGTACGGCTGAAAAAAGACACATGTCCATCAAGTTCAACCAAGGGACGGGAAAAGGGAAGGAAAAAATTTCTACACATAGGAGCTAATACTTTTTTGTTCTAGGAAATTATCTAACCATTTTTTAAAGCCATCTACTGTCCCTGCAGTGACCAGCTCCTGCGGTAGGCTATTCCATAGATTCACAGTTCTCACAGTAAAGAGGGCTTGTCGCCTCTGCAGGTTGAACCTTTTTTTCTCCAGAGGGAGGGAGTGCCCCCTTGTTTTTTGAGGGGGTTTTACATGGAACAGGATTTCACCATATTTTTTGTAAGTGCCATTAATATATTTATATAAATTAATCATGTCCCCCCTTAGTCGTCTTTTTTCAAGGCTAAATAGGTTTAATTCTTTTAATCTTTCCTCATAACTTAAATTCTCCATGCCCCTAATTAGCTTCGTTGCTCTTCTTTGTATTTTTTCCAACTCCAGGGCATCCTTTCTATGAACTGGAGCCCAGAACTGAACTGCATATTCTAGATGAGGCCTCACTAATGCTTTGTAAAGTGGCAATATTACATCCCTGTCCCGCGAGTCCATGCCTCTTTTAATACACGACAATATCCTGCTGGCCTTTGAAGCAGCTGATTGACACTGCATGCTGTTATTGAGTTTATGATTTACAAGTACACCCAGATCCTTCTCAACAAGTGACTCCCCCAGTGTAGCTCCCCCTAGGACATATGATGCATGAAGGTTGTTCGTACCCAGATGCATAACTTTACATTTATCTACATTAAACTTCATCTGCCAAGTGGATGCCCAAACACTTAGTTTGTTTAAATCTGCTTGCAATTCATGAACATCTTCCATAGACTGAACTATATTACATAGCTTGGTGTCATCTGCAAAAATAGAAATAGTGCTATTAATCCCATCCTCTATATCATTAATAAATAAGTTGAATAATAGTGGTCCCAGCACTGAACCCTGGGGTACACCACTTATAACCGGGGACCATTCAGAGTAGAAATCATTGACCAAAACTCTCTGGATACGGTCCTTGAGCCAATTCTCAATCCAATTACAAACTATATTTTCTAAACCTATAGTCCTTAATTTACCCATTAGGCGTCTATGGGGGACAGTGTCAAATGCCTTTGCAAAGTCCAAAAACACTAAATCCACAGCGGCCCCTGTGTCTAGGCTTCTGCTCACCTCTTCATACAAAAAGATTAGGTTAGTTTGACAACTTCTGTCCTTAGTAAAACCGTGCTGGCTGTCACTTATAATACTATTTATTGTCACATAATCCTGTATATAGTCCCTCAATAGCCCCTCAAACATTTTCCCCACGATGGATGTTAAGCTTACTGGTCTATAATTACCCGGGGAAGACCTAGAGTCCTTTTTGAAAATAGGCACCACATTTTCCCTACGCCAGTCCCTTGGCACTATACCAGTCACTAGAGATTCTCTTAATATTATGAAAAGGGGGACAGAAATAACTGAACTAAGCTCTTTAAGAAGTCTAGCGTGTATCCCATCTGGTCCCGGGGCCTTGTGCACATTTATTTTATTTAATTTAGCTTGGACCATATCTACATTCATCCTACATGCTGATTGTCTTCCCTGGAGAAAATGGAATCTTAAAGCAAGACAATGCGACATGTCACACGACTATAAATGCCCGACAGTGGTTGGAAGAGCACGACCAAGACTTCCAAGTACTTCCCTGGCCCCCTATTTCTCCAGACTTGAACGCAATTGAGCATCTGTGGGACCACGTCAATCGTGTTATTCGCTTTATGGATCCTCCCCCACGCACCCTCCAGTAAATGTGGGATGTATGGAGTCAGCGAGGCTCCACATATGAGACCACTGACCAGCACCTTATTGAGTCACTCCCAGCCCGTCTACTGCTGTCCGTGCTGCACACGCCGGTTACTCTGGATATTAGTAGTAGTTATAATAATGTGACTCACCTGTGTATGTATTCATAGTATCAAAACGGTTGTCCAAGATTAGAAAAACATGGGAGCTTTCCTCTAGAAAGAAGGCCACGCGAGTTCATAGGAAATGTCTGGTATTGATCTTTTTTCCCATTTTTTCTGTACATAATTAATATATGTTATACACATTGTTTCACATCTAGGCATTGCTGATGGAAGATTAAGATCTGGACATAGAAGGCGTCAGAGTGTGGAGCAGGATGAAGACCATGACAATGTCCCCGACAGGAGACGAAGACGTGGTCAAGTTCCACCGCGCCGTAGGTTGCAGCAAGACGGAGCGGACAGAAGCCGGTCCCCATTACGACCTGAGCCAATAGAACAGTCTGAAACGACAAGTGGCCGTCGTATTAATAGTGAGACCGAGCTCAGAATTCCTGGAGAATCCCAGCCTGGGTCTACTCCATCAACTACTCAGGAGAGATCCGAAAGGCTGGAGGAACCAACACAAGACCCCAGCACCAGTGAGCCGCTACCAAACCTGCAGCCGTCCAGAGAAGGAAGCAGATCTCCTCAGCAAACATCTAACAGGCTGGTGGAGCCAACACCAAGCACCAGTCAGCTGCTTCCCAACCAACAGTCGACAACAGAGACCACAGACAGCAGACCTGTGCAGAGAAGACAACGTCGGCGAGGCAGGAGAGGCAGGCAGATTGATAGACTCGCATCTCGAAACTTTACTGAAAACGAAGACATCCAGTCCTGCACTATATGCCTAGAGGACTATGAGATTGGAGAGCAAGTCACCGTTCTGCCATGTTCTCACATATTCCATCTGCCTTGTATTGCACATTGGATCCCGACAAATCCACGCTGTCCCTTGTGCCGCGTCCATGCCTTTCAAAGAAAGAGGAGGAGATAAGTACCAACAGCTGTGGTACAGAAGAAACACCAGCAGTACAGGTATGATCACTGACATCTATAGTATTTTTGTGAAATCATGGCTGGAGCTTCGGCACCAGTATATTGCTGAGTGATTATCGTCTGGTCTGATTATTTATTGTTTTGTCTACAGTACCACCTAGACTTCTTCATCATCTTCACCTTGGACGCCAGAATCTCCATCTGCACAGAGACCTAATAATAAAAGATCCCTGATGCCGTTTCCCAGAATCCATTTATGTGATACTGGAATTTCCCTTCAGGGATTAATAAAGTTATCTTATCTTATTTTATGCCTGGGACTCCCTTCTATCTTGGATATTTCATATTCCATCTCGGTTGGATTGGCGTTTCGACTACTACTACGTTTTGGCCTAAGACTTACATTATGCCTTAAAACTGGTGAGAATGGTGGCGTTCCCATGTTTACATAGGAGCAATGTAGGCCCCAAGATTACAATATTTAGGGTGATTGATATATATTGTAAAAATAAAAAGCACAGAAAAGTTACTCTTTTTTTAGGGTATGTTCACAAAAGAAGTGCAAGTCACTTCTTGGGCCGCTTTTGGAGCCGTTTTTCCTAGACAATATTGAAAACAGCCACAAAAACGGCCGTAAAAAACGCTGAAAACCTTGAAAACAGCTCTGTATTTTCAGATATTTTTGAGTTTGCGTGTGAACATACCCTAATTTCCATCAATGTGTCAAATGAATAGAAATTAATTACTAACATATACACCATCCAGACATAACATTAAAACCACCTGCCTTGTGTAGTCCTCCTCGTGCTGCCATAATAGCTCTGACCCGTTGGGACATGGATTTCAGAAGATATTTAAAAGTGTCCTGTGGTATCTGGCACCAAGACGTTAGCAGATCCTTTAACCCCTTCCTGCTCCTTGACGTTCTATTCCATCATGTTATGGCAACAGGAGGCCTAACAATGGCCTCCGGGTTTGTCATCTACGGAAGCCTAGTTTGTCCTGCCTTAGGTTTGCTGTCAGTGAGTAACTGACAGCACTTTTACACTGCACTACGCATGTAGTGCAGTGTATTAGAATAGCGATCAGGGATTCCTGACTTCAAGTCACCTAGTGAGACAAAAAAAAAACAGTTGTATAAAAAACCTTTTTTCAATATTAAGTCCTTTATTTAAAAAAACAAATTGTTAATTAATAACTATTTTGTGTGGTATAACCATCTGCCTTACACCACATTTTCTGTAATTTTTTCTGTTTTTCACTGAATGTATCAACCAAATTTTACCACTAACATAAAGTTCAATGTGTCACCAGAAAACAGTCTCAGAATCACTTGGATAAATAAAGGCATTCCAAAGTTATTACCACATAAAGTGACACATGTCATAGTTACATAGTTACATAGTTAGTACGGCTGAAAAAAGACACATGTCCATCAAGTTCAACCAAGGGACGGGAAAAGGGAAGGAAAAAATTTCTACACATAGGAGCTAATACTTTTTTGTTCTAGGAAATTATCTAACCATTTTTTAAAGCCATCTACTGTCCCTGCAGTGACCAGCTCCTGCGGTAGGCTATTCCATAGATTCACAGTTCTCACAGTAAAGAGGGCTTGTCGCCTCTGCAGGTTGAACCTTTTTTTCTCCAGAGGGAGGGAGTGCCCCCTTGTTTTTTGAGGGGGTTTTACATGGAACAGGATTTCACCATATTTTTTGTAAGTGCCATTAATATATTTATATAAATTAATCATGTCCCCCCTTAGTCGTCTTTTTTCAAGGCTAAATAGGTTTAATTCTTTTAATCTTTCCTCATAACTTAAATTCTCCATGCCCCTAATTAGCTTCGTTGCTCTTCTTTGTATTTTTTCCAACTCCAGGGCATCCTTTCTATGAACTGGAGCCCAGAACTGAACTGCATATTCTAGATGAGGCCTCACTAATGCTTTGTAAAGTGGCAATATTACATCCCTGTCCCGCGAGTCCATGCCTCTTTTAATACACGACAATATCCTGCTGGCCTTTGAAGCAGCTGATTGACACTGCATGCTGTTATTGAGTTTATGATTTACAAGTACACCCAGATCCTTCTCAACAAGTGACTCCCCCAGTGTAGCTCCCCCTAGGACATATGATGCATGAAGGTTGTTCGTACCCAGATGCATAACTTTACATTTATCTACATTAAACTTCATCTGCCAAGTGGATGCCCAAACACTTAGTTTGTTTAAATCTGCTTGCAATTCATGAACATCTTCCATAGACTGAACTATATTACATAGCTTGGTGTCATCTGCAAAAATAGAAATAGTGCTATTAATCCCATCCTCTATATCATTAATAAATAAGTTGAATAATAGTGGTCCCAGCACTGAACCCTGGGGTACACCACTTATAACCGGGGACCATTCAGAGTAGAAATCATTGACCAAAACTCTCTGGATACGGTCCTTGAGCCAATTCTCAATCCAATTACAAACTATATTTTCTAAACCTATAGTCCTTAATTTACCCATTAGGCGTCTATGGGGGACAGTGTCAAATGCCTTTGCAAAGTCCAAAAACACTAAATCCACAGCGGCCCCTGTGTCTAGGCTTCTGCTCACCTCTTCATACAAAAAGATTAGGTTAGTTTGACAACTTCTGTCCTTAGTAAAACCGTGCTGGCTGTCACTTATAATACTATTTATTGTCACATAATCCTGTATATAGTCCCTCAATAGCCCCTCAAACATTTTCCCCACGATGGATGTTAAGCTTACTGGTCTATAATTACCCGGGGAAGACCTAGAGTCCTTTTTGAAAATAGGCACCACATTTTCCCTACGCCAGTCCCTTGGCACTATACCAGTCACTAGAGATTCTCTTAATATTATGAAAAGGGGGACAGAAATAACTGAACTAAGCTCTTTAAGAAGTCTAGCGTGTATCCCATCTGGTCCCGGGGCCTTGTGCACATTTATTTTATTTAATTTAGCTTGGACCATATCTACATTCATCCAATTCAATATATCAACTGATATATTAACAGCACTGGCACCGGCTACATCAGCTGCTCTTTCTTCTGTTGTATATACAGAGCTAAAGAACCCATTTAGTAACTCTGACTTCTCTTGATCCCCTGTGACCAACTCCCCATTACCACTATCTAGGGGTCCTACATGTTCAGACCTTGGCTTTTTAGCATTTATATACTTGAAGAATTTTTGGGGATTTGTTTTACTATCCTTGGCTACCTGCCTTTCATTTTGTATTTTTGCTAATTTTATTACATTTTTACAGATTTTATTAAGCTCCTTATATTTTACAAAGGCTTCAGATGTACCCTCAGATTTGTATTTTTTAAATGCCCTTTTTTTGTCATGTATTGCCCCTTTCACAGAAGGTGTAAGCCATGTGGGATTTAATTTTAATTGTTTATGCTTGTTACCTATAGGAATACATTTTGCACTATAATAACCCAAAGTAGATTTGAAAATCTCCCATTTATCATTTGTCCCATTACTTGACATTAGTTCTTCCCAGTCTATATCCTGAATTGCTCCTGCATCCTGGGGAAATTGGCTTTCTTAAAATTAAATGTTTTTGCCCTCCCAGCCTGCGTTTGTTTTTTACAGTATAGGTAAAATGTAACTATATTGTGATCACTGTTACCAAGGTTTTCACGAACATTGACATTCCCCACAAGATCTGCATTATTAGAAATGACCAGATCCAACAGAGCTTCACCTCTAGTTGGGTCTTCCAAAAACTGGCCCATAAAATTTTTCTGCAACAGGTTGAGGAAATGTCTCCCTTTAGATAATGTCAGATGTCAACACCTTGAACTCTTTGTCATGTTCCTCACATCAGTCCTGAACGATTTTTGCAGTGTGGCGGGGGCATTATCCTGCTGTAAGACAGCACTGACATTAGAGAATACCTTTACCATGAAGAGGTGGATTTGTCTGTAGCAATGTTTAGGTAGGTGGTCTGTGTCAAAAAACAGTATGGGAATATCAAAATAACCACCATAAGTTCCCCATAGAAAATTGTGCCATAATCTGTCAAATCAGATGAAATTCTAGTGTTGGGTCCCAGTGACTCCAACTGAGGGGCTTGCATTTAAAAAAAAAACAAAAAACATCATTATTAGTTTTTAGCATTGGATAAAGCAAAGGAGAAACAACAGGAACCTCTCAGAGGAACCTCTCAGAGAGCGGCGCTGTGCTCCGTATACTGCAGGAGCAGTAGTACAGCGAGTACATAGAGTACAGCGGGGCCGATTACATGACGAAGAGTCGTGTCGTCACCAAAGAAGACTATACAACTAGACCTCCGGTTCCTCATCAGCGCTATAAAAATCTATGAAAATCTCAGAAACAGCACCAAGGGGGACGGGAATGTATATTAGCGAGTTTACTCACATGTAGCATCTATGGCCGCGGGCCGTCGGTTCCACTCACCTCCTGACGCCCACAGCCATGGATCTGTGAGCGCTGGTCCCCATCTCACTTCCGCTCCGGTCCGCTAGGGTAACGAATGGAAGACGGCATTTAACACCCGTGACGGGCACTACGAATACGTAGTGATGCCCTTCGGACTGTGTAACTAGAGATGAGCGAACTTATCAAAAGTTCGGTTCGGCTAGTTCGCCGAATTTCACAAAAAAGTTCGGTTCGGACCGAACTAGTTCTGACCGAACCTGTCACTTACGTGCGCCGAGCATGCTACTGTCCGGGGTGCTGATAGAGTTAATGGGCTGCACTAACTCTTTCAGCAACCTTCACAGTACATGCTCGGCGCGCGGAAAATACAATTTTAATAAATGTAATAAAAAAATAAAAATTATACGTTCGTACTTACTTTCCTCCTGTCCGGCCTCCAGCGATGACGTTTCATCCCTTTCGCCGCTGCAGCCAATCACAGGCTGTAGTGGCGGTCACGCACGCCAGGATGACGCTTCATCCCACGTGACCGCCTCTGCAGCCAATCACAGGCTGCAGCGGCGACATGAATGAAACGTCATCGCTGGAGGCCGGACAGGAGGAAAGTAAGTATGAACGTATTATTATTTTTTTGGGCATGTATGTATGTATGTATGTTGGCATGTATGTATGTTGTCATGTATGTATATCTGTGCATGTATGTTGGCATGTATGTATATATGTGCATGTTTGTATGTATATTTGCATGTATATATTTGCATGTATGTATGTTTGCATGTGTGTATGTTTGCATGTATGTATGTATGTTTGCATGTATGTATATTGTCATGTATGTATGTATATATGTGCATGTATGTTTGCATGTATGTTGGCATGTATGTATATATGTGCATGTGTGTATGTATATTTGCATGTATATATTTGCATGTATGTATGTATGTTTGCATGAATGTATGTTTATATGTATGTATGTTTGTATGTTTGCATTTATGTATGTTTGCATGAAGGTATGTTTGCATGTATGTATGTATGTATGTATGTTGTCATGTATGTATGTTGTCATGTATGTATATATGTGCATGTATGTTTGCATGTATGTTGGCATGTATGTATATATGTGCATGTTTGTATGTATATTTGCATGTATATATTTGCATGTATGTATGTATGTTTGCATGTATGTATGTATGTATGTATGTTGTCATGTATGTATGTATGTATGTATGCATGTTTTTATTTTTGCATGTATGTTTGCATGTATGTTTATATATATGTGCATGTATGTAATTATGTTTGCATGTATTTATGTTTGCATGTATATTTGTGCATGCTTGTATATATGTATGTATGTATCTTTGCATGTTTGTTTGTATGTATGTATGTTTTCATGTGTGTGTGTGTGTATGCATGTATGTATGATAGTTTGCATGTATGTATGTATATACACTACCGTTCAAAAGTTTTGGGTCACTTAGAAATTTCCTTATTTTTGAAAGAAAAGCACAGTTTTTTTCATTGAAGATAACATTAAATTAATCAGGAATACACTCTATACATTGTTAATGTGGTAAATTACTATTCTAGGTGCAAACGTCTGGTTTTGAATGCAATATCTACATAGAGGCCGGACAGGAGGAAAGTAAGTATGAACGTATTATTATTTTTTTGGGCATGTATGTATGTATGTATGTTGGCATGTATGTATGTTGTCATGTATGTATATCTGTGCATGTATGTTGGCATGTATGTATATATGTGCATGTTTGTATGTATATTTGCATGTATATATTTGCATGTATGTATGTTTGCATGTATGTATTTTTGCATGTATGTTGTCATGTATGTATGTATGTATGTTGTCATGTATGTATGTATGTATGTATATATGTGCATGTGTGTATGTATATTTGTATGTATGTTTGCATGAATGTATGTATGTTTGCATGTATGTGTGTTTGCATGAATGTATGTTTGCATGTATGTATGTATGCATGTTTGTATGTATATTTGCATGTGTGTATATATATATATGTATGTTGTCATGTATGTATGTATGTATGTATGTTGTCATGTATGTATATATGTGCATGTATGTTGGCATGTATGTATATATGTGCATGTGTGTATGTATGTATATTTGCATGTATATATTTGCATGTATGTATGTATGTATATATGTGCATGTATGTTTGCATGTATGTTGGCATGTATGTATACATGTGCATGTTTGTATGTATATTTGCATGTATATATGTTTGCATGTGTGTATGTATGTTTGCATGTATGTATGTATGTTTGCATGTATGTATGTTGTCATGTATGTTTGTATGTATGTTGTCATGTATGTATGTATATATGTGCATGTATGTATGTTTGCATGTTTTTATTTTTGCATGTATGTTTATATATATGTGCATGTATGTAATTATGTTTGCATGTATTTATGTTTGCATGTATATTTGTGCATGCTTGTATATATGTATGTATGTATCTTTGCATGTTTGTTTGTATGTATGTTTTCATGTGTGTGTGTGTGTGTGTATGCATGTATGTATGATAGTTTGCATGTATATATGTGTGTATGTTTGCATGTATGTATATTTGCATGTATATATGTGCATGCTTGTATGTATGTTTGTATATATGTATGTATGGCCATGTATGATACTGTCTGCTGGCGCCCTGTATCTAAGTCAACTTCACGGCAGGCTTCTATACATGGTATAACAGTCAGTATCACACATTAAACTGAATCTAAGCCTACGACATGTTTTATTTAATTTTTTTTTTCCACAGGTTTGGTGTTTGGACTACGTCGGTTTCGAGGACTACTTAGATGATGTGTTTTTTTTCTACAATAAAATGGTTAATGAGGGTTGTGTTGGGGGTGCTTTATTTCAATAAAATATTTTATCTATATCTTTGTCTTTTTCTTTTCAAATTTTATTACTACCACTTTAGTAATGGCCACTGTCTGAGTGACAACATCCATTACTAAGGCGAGGCTTAGTGTTAGCCGGTGCAGAGGCTAACACTAACCACCATTATTACCCCGGTACCCACCACCACCAGGGGTGCCGGGAAGAGCCAGGTACGATCCAGTACCCGACCATCTGTTGTGATGGGCGGGCTCTGGGGCGGCCGCAGGCTGGTATTATGAGGCTGGGAAGGGCCAAAAACAGTGGACCTTCCCACCCTTGTAATGCTAGGCTGCTACTGCTGTGTTGTATCTGGCTGGTTATAAAAGTGGGGGGGACCCCACGTCATTTTTTTTAATTATTTATTTAAATTTTTTCTTTTTAAAAGACATGGGGTTCCACCCAATTTATCATAACCAGCCACATACAACACAGTGTTATTAGCCTGGGAATGGACAAAACCAGTGGCCCTTCCCACCAATGTAATGCCAGACTGCTGCGGCCTTGTATATGGCTGGTTATTAAAAATGTGGGGGACCCGTCTATTGCTAAATTTGTTAAATTCAAAAAAAAAAACGACGTGGGGGTCCCCCCCATTTTTATAACCAGCCCGATACAACACAGCAGCAGCAGCCTAGCATTACAAGGGTGGGAAGGTCCACTGATTTTGGCCCTTCCCAGCCTCATAATACCAGCCTACGGCCGCCCCAGTACCCGACCATCACAACAGATGGTCGGGTACTGGATCGTACCAAGCTCTTCCCGGCACCCCTGGTGGTGGTGGGTACCGGGGTAATAATAGGTGGTTAGTGCTAGCCTCTGCACCGGCTAACACTAAGTACCGCCTTAATAATGGACGCTGTCAATCAGCCAACTGCCATTATCTAGGCACTAATAAAGTTAAAAAAAACACAAAGACAATTCTTTTTTATTGAAATAAGAAATCCCCAACAAAACCCTCGTTAACCATTTTATTAAAATTTGAAAAAACGTAGATCTACGCAGTAGTCCAACGAATCGAAGATGTAGTCCAATCGGTACATCAAAATCTGCAACAACATAAAAAAACAGTTATCAATGCGAACAATAACAATACTTCTACTCACCTACACACATATATACACGCACACACAAACAAACAAACATACACAAACACACATATATACACAAACACAACAAGATATACAAACACACACACACACACACACATAAACAGACAAACACACACACACATATACACAAACTCACACATATACAAACAAAAACACACATATCCAAACACACACACAGTTATACACATCCCTTGATGACGATGCAGCCCATGTGAGCGCTGCAGCCAATCACAGGCTGCCGCGGCCTCTGCAGCCAATCACAGGCTGCAGAGGCCTCTGCAGCCAATCACAGGCTGCCGCGTCAGAAAAGGTCGGACTGGAGGAAGAAGAGGGACTCGTCACCAAGACAACGACCGGGTACGTATGAAATGCTTTTTATTTTATTTTTAATCAGCAGCCTCTTTTCTCTATCAGTGATTGATAGAGACAAGTGGCTGCCGATTTGTATAATGTTTTTGACCGGGTTCGGTCAAAACGGGTTCGGCCGAACCCGGTGAAGTTCGGATTTGCTGCGAACCGAACTTTTCCGGAAGTTCGGACCGAAACCGGGTTCGGTTGTCCCGGTTCGCTCATCTCTATGTGTAACGCTCCTACAGTGTTTCAGGAACTCGTTAATGATATCTTCCGAGATCTCCTCTTTATCTGTGTTGTTGTTTATCTCGATGATATTTTGATTTTCTCCCCAGATCCGACAACTCATCGGAGGCATGTCCGTCAAGTTCTACTACGATTAAGGGAGAATCATTTATACGCCAAGCTGGAGAAGTGCGTCTTTGAGAGGAGTTCTCTGCACTTCCTGAGCTACATCATATCGGATCAAGGTCTCAAGATGGATCCTGAGAAAGTGAGAGCTGTCCTGGAGTTGCCACGTCCTGGTCTGAGGTCCATACAGCGTTTCCTGGGATTTGCCAATTTCTACCGGCAGTTTATCCCAAACGTCTCATCACTGACATCTCCTATTCCCACCCTTACCAAGAACGGTGTGAACGCCAAGGTGTGGACCCCAGAGGCAGAGTCCACATTTTTTAGTCTCAAAAAAGCCTTTACTTCTGCCTCGATCCTCTATCATCCTGACGTATATATACAGTTTTCTTTGGAGGTGGACGCCTCTTATGTTGGTGCAGGCGCACTTCTGTTCCAGAGGAGCCCCAAAGGAAAGGCAGTAGTATGTGGCTACTACTCGAGACTTTTTTCTTCTGCAGAGCGCATTTACTCTGTTGGGGATCAGGAGCTACTGGCCATCAAATTGGCTCTGGAGAAGTGGAGCCATCTGCTGGAGGGCGCAGCTCACCCCATCCTAATCTACACCGACCACATGAACCTCACCTACCTTCAGTCCGCTCAACGACTAAATCCCTGTCACGCAGAGTGGCCGCTGTTCTTCACCCGTTTACAATTTGTGCTCCACTACCGTCCCGCTGACAGGAATGTGAGGGCCGATGCCCTGTCCAGGTCATTTTAAACGGATGACACGGTGGAGACTCTTCAAACTATCATAGACCCGTCCTGCATTATCACTGCCAATCCTTTGCAGGTTAGAGACATCCCTCCGGGGAGGACTTTTGTTCGATTAGCAGGCAGGAGAAGAATTCTCCGATGGGGACACAGTTCTAAACTGGCTGGGCACCCTGGTGTTCGTAAAACCCGAGACCTGATTGCTCGTCACTTTTGGTGGCCCACGCTGCCCAAGGATGTTGTGGACTTTGTCTCTTCTTGCACGGTGTGTGCTTCTAACAAGGTTACTAACTCCAAGCCTGTCGGCCTCCATCAACCTATGCCTATACCCAATGCCACCTTGCAGCACATTGTGATGGACTTTGTCACTGACCTTCCTCCCTCAGCAGGATGCAACACTGTCTGGGTGGTGGTGGACCGGTTCTCGAAGATGGCACATTTTATACCGCTGACCGGCCTACCTTCTGTTCCCCGAATGGCGAATCTCTTCATCCAGCACATCTACCGCTTGCATGGCTTGCCCTTCACATTGTGTCCGATCGGGGGTTTCAGTTTACCTCGAGGTTCTGGAGGGCTCTCTGTAAACTCCTGGATGTGATATTGGACTTTTCCACAGCCTATCACCCCCAGTCCAATGGGCAAGTCGAGAGGATCAACCAGATCATGGAGAATTATCTCCGTCACTTCATTTCCTTACAGCATGATAACTGGGAACAGCTTCTTACATGGGCCGAGTTCTCGTACAACAACCACACAAGCGAGTCCACCACTTCCACTCCGTTTTACATTGTATACGGTCAACATCCTAGAGTGCCTCTTCCAGTGTCTACTACTTCTCAGGTACCCGCTGCTGACTCTGCATTTGGGGACTTCCTGTAAATCTGGCAACAGACTAGGGCATGAAGCGAAAAGCGGATACAAGAAGAGAGCCGCCGCAGTATCTTCCAGGTACCAAAGTCTGGCTGTCCTCATGGAACATTCGTTTGAGGGTGCCTTCATACAAGTTTGCTCCCAGGTTTCTCGGTCCTTTTGAGATTCGGCAACAGATTAACCCTGTCTCCTATAAACTGCGGCTGCCACCTACCCTCAGAATCCCCAACTCCTTTCATGTGTCCCTCCTGAAACCAGTGGTCCTGAACTGCTACAGCAAGACTTCCTGTTCCACAACTGCTCCCAGCGGTTCTTCTGATGTGTTCGAGGTGAGGGAGATCCTGGACTGCAAGAGGGTAGGAGGAAGGACTTTCTATTTGGTGGACTGGAGAGGGTTTGGTCCTGAGGAGAGGTCCTGGGAGCCAGAGGAGAGCCTTGATGCCTCTGCTCTTGTTTAGAAGTTCCTCTCTCACTCTAGTCCCAAGAAGAGGGGGCGTAAGAGGGGGGGATAGTGTAGCGTCCAGGGCCATCGGGTCCACTCACCTGACGCCCGCAGCCATGGATCTGTGAGCGCTGGTTCCCATCTCCTTCCCAGGAGACGCCAGCGCTCACTTCTGCTACGATCTGTTCTGTCCTGTAGGGTGCGCGCGCACGCTCGTGCCCACTCTTAAAGGGCCAGCGCACGCACATGTAGGAAATCACCATCATCAACACACATGATTTCCTGGACTATAAGAAGGGCCCAACCCATCTGATCCTTGCCTGAGCATTGTTAGTATACCCCAAGTCTGTCTTTCAAATGGTCCCTTACTGTTTCCCGTTCCAGTTGTTACCCGTGCCCTGTTACCCATTCCTGTATCCCGTACTGTGTTCTTGTTCCTGTGCCTACTAGTTGGAGTCGTGTCTACTGCACCTGTGTCATCCGCAACGTCCATATCTAAAGGGGGACCATATCTACAGGGCTGGGCTATACACAGGGGTGGGCTATATCTACAGGGGTGGGCTATATCTACAGGGGTGGGCTATATCTACAGGGGGGCTATATCTACAGGGGTGGGCTATATCTACAGGGGTGGGCTATATCTACAGGGGTGGGCCATATCTATAGGGGGCTATATCTACTGGGGTGGGCTATATCTACAGGGGTGGGCTGTAGTCCCCCTGTATATAGCCTACCCCCTGTAGATAGTCCACCTGTATATAGCCCACCCCCTGTAGATATGGTCCCCCTGTAGATAGCCCACCCCAGGATATAGCCCCCCTGTAGATATAGTCCCCCTGTATATAGCCCACCCCCTGTAGATATAGTCCACCTGTATATAGCCCACCCCCTGTAGATATAGTCCCCCTGTATATAGCCCACCCCCTGTAGATATAGTCCACCTGGGGGGGCTTCCACACTACTTTTAATCTCAGAGTCTTCACTGACTGAGACATATACGCCACTCGATTGTGTCGCCCGGTGTTCTGCAGATGCCGCAGGAGACACAAAGGCAGACAGTTTACACCACATACTGACTGTATCTGATCGATACAAATCTACCTGTCAGTGAACTCTGGCTAAATTTTAGATTTTTTGTCTCTGTTCTAATTGTATTTAATCTTAACCATTAAAAGTTATATTTTATTTACATATACATTACATATTACTATAGCTTGACTGGAAATAAAGGCATCTTTTTCTCATTTTGCTTAATTGCAAATTTGTATCTTCCTGTAGATAGCCCACCCCAGTATATAGCCCCCCTGTAGATATAGTCCCCCTGTATATAGCCCACCCCCTGTAGATATAGCCCCCCTGTAGATATAGTCCCCCTGTAGATATAGTCCCCCTGTATATAGCTCCCCCTGTATATAGCCCCCCCTGTAGATAGACACCCCCCCGTAGATAAAGCCCCCCCGTGTAGATAAAGTCCCCCTTGTAGATAACCCCCCCCCGCAGATACAGACACACACTTCTAACACAGTTAAAAAAATAAAAAAATATTCAAACTCACCTTATTCCCGCTCCCACACCGTCCGGCAGCCATGGTGACCTGCGCTCTTCTGCGCAGGTCTCCAGGGGGTTGAACACAGCGTCTATGAAAGGCGCTGATTGGCTGGGCAGGTCAGCGTCTTTCATCGACGGAAGCGTCACTGGTACAAAAGGTACCAGTTGCTTCATTCGTGGAAAGGCGCTGAATGGCCCTTTGATCATGCCCCGGAACGGACAGCGGCGATCAAAGGGTTAAACAGCTGGGGTCGGAATGTTTTCCGATCCCAGTTGTATTCAGTAGGCTGCTCTCAGTTCAGGAGCTGTAAGTTACAGTTCCTGCTTAGAGGATGAGTGCTCACAGGAGCGCTCATCAGCCTCTTCTACAACAGCGCCAAAAGACGTCGCTGTAGATTAAGCACCTGTACTGGTTGCCATCAAAAGACGGTGGGCGGTCATTAAGGGGTTATGGTTAACAAACACTAGGTACTATTTTTGAGAAGACAATTAAAGAGAAACTCCTCTTATTATGGATCTCTGCTGGTTGTGACATCTTCTACTTATAGTGGTGGCATTTTGAAGATACCATGTTTTGGTGCCCTCAATTTTAACTAACCAACCTCCTACATCATATCAGGATGGTATTTTTTTCTATTGTTTGTTAACCTACTGGAAAAATATGACATATTCTGCTTCTATTCTTTTATCTATACTACCCAACCTGGTGCTGTGCCACTCCTAAAAGCTCAGAAACTTGATTATCGTTTTGCGACACACCAAGAAATATACAGTCACTTTGCATAAATCATAATGGGAATTATTCTAGAATGTCATCATTTACGATGTGGATTTTATTGGGAGTTCTCCCAGTACAATTTATATGTGCTTACAATCAGTATATTCTATAGTGCCAACTGTATGGAACCGTTCCTGTGGTTATTATGAAGGTGTTTTGTTGATATTTTGGATTGACTTGTACTGTTTTATGACTACATTTATTGACCGCTGCCTGCCCTGACCTGTGTGTGTTTACCAGTATTAGCATGAACTCTGCCAGCCCTGACCTTTTGCTACTACTCTTCTGCCTATCAATTACGGTACCACGCGTCAGAAATCCCTATAGGATAGAAGTTAGCTGATGCTTTGAAGACTACTCCGGGTATACAACCTGGGGATTCCCTTCTGAAAGTTCATATACTCTACGGGGCATGTTTAGGTAAGGATTTAATATTCTCTCAATCAACCCCTGGGTTTAGCTCTAAGGCAAATCTAAAAGAAACATATTCCACTCTCTGTCTACTGTCCCGTCTGTGCTGAAAATCAAAGAGGTTATTGAGGTTCCTGAGTCATGATGGTCATACCATTTCCCGATGCCCAAGAGTCAGAGAGTTGCCTTCTAGCTTAAATGATTAAAGGCCCAAGCTTCCTAATCTATCTTCTCTGCGATTTTTTTAAGCTTTCATATATTGAAAAAATATTATCAAATTTACAGATGGTAATTCACTGTATTTAAACGATATATATTGTGCTCCCACAAATATGAAAAATTGTAAATTCACTGAAGTGATAAATGAGTAAAATGTATCATTTTTATTTCATAGCTATCTAAAAACAGGGGTACAATCACCACTGTGAAAAGCCCAACCGTGTATTTTAAAAACGTATTAAACAAATAAATACTAATCCTAATTCGTTTGCGAACCCTCTATGACTGGGTATATACAGAGATATCAAACATGGAATCAGCGTTTAAACATTGGTGTGACAGTGGTTTAGACCCTAAAACACACCGGAGCCTGCAGTTAACCGCACCTAAATCTCCTGATGTAAAGGATACACAACAATGCCACTGCCCCCTCACTTAACCCGACCCTACGCGTTTCTATACTTATCATCAGGGGTCTGTAGCTTGGTCAGTCTGGCCAGGATGCCAGCGATATTTCTTCAGCAGCAGATATTCTACTGCACAACACGGAAGCATGCACGCATAGATGTCAGCGGCATGTTTCACTACGGGACTCTGAGTTACTATGAACTGGATACTCCTCCCCCTGGCTTCGGCGGCATACTCCAAACCAGCCAATCACACTCGCCCACCACATCCGTGACGCTCAACCATGTGACTCCCGGCCGTCAGCTGACATACCCGGAAGCAACATCGTAAACCCCACAGAACGTGCAGACTCGATGAGAGGCTGTAGAGGTATCTACTTGCTGCACAAAGCCTTATCCAATTACAGGATAGAGTATATCAATATTAAGTTGGATACATATTGCGGATCAGCTCAGGACCGCAATTGGACTGCCACAATAAGAGCACCTACCCTGGAAATACATATTGTATGAATGGAAAAACGATATCAATGTCAACCACACTTTGGACATTTAAAACCCTCCTGGACTGAATTACCATGCCTGTTACTAGAGATGAGCGAACCGGGACAACCGAACCCGGTTTCGGTCCGAACTTCCGGAAAAGTTCGGTTCGCAGCGAATCCGAACTTCACCGGGTTCGGCCGAACCCGTTTTGACCGAACCCGGTCAAAAATATTATACAAATCAGCAGCCACTTGTCTCTATCAATCACTGCTGATTAAAAATAAAATAAAAAGCATTTCATACGTACCTGGTCGTTGTCTTGCGGACGAGTCCCTCTTCTTCCTCCAGTCCGACCTCCTTTTCTGACGCGACAGCCTGTGATTGGCTGCAGAGGCCTCTGCAGCCTGTGATTGGCTGCAGAGGCCTCTGCAGCCCGTGATTGGCTGCAGCGCTCACATGGGCTGCATCGTCATCAAGGAATGTCGGGCCGGATGTCGCGAGGGACGCGTCACCAAGGCAACGGCCAGGAGACCGGACTGGAGGAAGCAGGGAGTTCCTGGTAAGTATGAACGTCTTTTTTTTTTTACAGGTACTCTATATTGTGATCGGTAGTCACTGTCCAGGGTGCTGAAACAGTTACTGCCGATCAGTTAACTCTTTCAGCACCCTGGAGAGTGACTATTTACTGACGTCGCCTAGCAACGCTGCCGTAATGACGGGTGCACACATGTAGCCACCCGTCATTACAGGGCCTCATGCACACGACCGTAAAAACACCCGTTATTACGGGTCGTAATTACGACCCGAAATAGCGGGCCCATAGACTTCTGTTAGCCACGGGTACCCTCCCGTTTTCTCACGGGAAGGTGCCCGTGCCGTTAAAAAGATAGAACATGTTCTATTTTTTTATTTTACAGGCCGTGCTCGTAATTACGACTCGTAATTACGAGCACGGCCGGCCACGGGCAGCCGGCCGCTTTTGCGAGCCGTGCTGTCATTATAAGGGTGTTTTCACACGCACTAATTACGGACGTAATTCGGGCGTTTTTGCCCCGAATTACGCCCGAAAATAGCGCCTCGATAGCGCTGACAAACATCTGCCCATTGAAAGCAATGGCCAGACGTTTGTCTGTTCACACGAGGCGTATATTTACGCGCCGCTGTCAAATGACGGCGCGTAAATAGACGCCCGCGTCAAAGAAGTGACCTGTCACTTCTTTGGCCGTAATTGGAGCCGTTATTCATTGACTCCAATGAATAGCAGCGCCAATTACGTCCGTAATGGACGCGGCGTTCAAGCGCCTGCACATGCCGTTACGGCTGAAATTACGGGGATGTTTTCAGGCGGAAACATCCCCGTAATTTCAGCCGTTACGGACGCTGTCGTGTGAACATACCCTAATTATAGCAGCACGACCCGTAAAATAGAAAAATAGAACATGTTCTATTTTTTTAACGGCACGGGCACCTTCCCGTGAGAAAACGGGAAGGTACCCGTGGGTAACAGAAGTCTATGAGCCCATTATTGCGGGTCGTAATTACGACCCGCAATAACGGGTGTTTTTACGGTCGTGTGCATAATTGGAGCACGGCTTGGAAAAACGACCGGCTGCCTGTGGCCGGCCGTGCTCATCTCCTGAAATACTCTGTGCTGCCTTAAACTCTGTGGACAGGTCAGGATCCTGTTTCTTTTAAATGCTGCTAGGGAACCCGCTCGATCCACTATATAAGGCTGCGCTACAGTGCAGCATTTAAAAGAAACAGGATCCTGACCTGTCCACAGACTTTAAGGCAGCACAGAGTATTTCAGGAGATGAGCGTGAAGATTCAGTGCTGCTGTGAACTCTGCTCTTACCATTACGTAGCTCTCAGTCTGTTACCTCTCCTCCATTACTGTCCTCAATAACACCTTCATGATTGGCAAGTCACTACGTAACGGTAAGAGCAGAGTTCACAGCAGCATAGAGTATTTCAGGAGATGAGCGTGCGGATCTTGTGTGCGGTGGTGACTTGCCAATCATGTGAAGGTGTTCTTGAGGACTGGAGTGGAGGAGAGGTAACAGACTGAGAGCTACGTAATGGTAAGAGCAGAGTTCACAGCAGCACAGAATATTTCAGGAGAGGAGCGTGCAGAGTCTGTGCTGCTGTGAACTCTGCTCTTACCATTATGTAGCTCAGTCTGTTTCCTCTCCTCCACTCCTGTCCTCAATAACACCTTCACAAGATTGGCAAGTCACCACCCCGCACAAGATCCGCACGCTCATCTCCTGAAATACTCTGTGCTGCTGTGAACTCTGCTCTTACCATTACGTGGTGACTTGCCAATCATGTGAAGGTGTTCTTGAGGACAGGAGTGGAGGAGAGGTAACAGACTGAGAGCTACATAATGGTAAGAGCAGAGTACACAGCAGCACATAATATTTCAGGAGAGGAGCGTGCAGATTCTGTGATGTTGTGAACTCTGCTCTTACCATTACGTAGCTCAGTCTGTTTCCTCTCCTCCACTCCTGTCCTCAATAACACCTTCACATGATTGGCAAGTCACCACCCCGCACAAGATCCGCACGCTCATCTCCTGAAATACTCTGTGCTGCTGTGAACTCTGCTCTTACCATTACGTGGTGACTTGCCAATCATGTGAAGGTGTTCTTGAGGACAGGAGTGGAGGAGAGGTAACAGACTGAGAGCTACGTAATGGTAAGAGCAGAGTTCACAGCAGCACTGAATCTGCACGCTCATCTCCTGAAATACTCTGTGCTGCCTTAAACTCTATGGACAGGTCAGGATCCTGTTTCTTTTAAATGCTGCACTATATTGCAGCCTTATATAGTGGATCGAGCGGGTTCCCCGGCAGCATTTAAAAGAAACAGTGTGTGTGTTTGGGTATGTGTCTTTGTCTGTTTTTGTTTTTATATGTGTGTTTGTGTATATGTGTGTTTGTGTATATATGGGTGCGTTTGTGTATATGTGTTTGTGTATATGTGTGTGTGTATATATGGGTGTATGTGTATATGTTTGTGTGTAGATGTTTGTGTGTGTGTGTGTGTGTGTGTGTGTGTATGGGTGTGTGATTATGTGTGTGTTTGTGTATATATGGGTGTGTTTGTGTATATGTGTTTGTGTATATGTGTGTGTATATATGGGTGTATTTGTGTATATGTTTGTGTGTAGATGTTTGTGTGTGTTTTTGTATATGTGTGTGTTTGTGTACATGGGTGTTTGTTTATATGTGTGTATGTGTGTGTTTGTGTATGGTTGTTTCTTTGTGTGTGCGTGTATATATGTGTGTAGGTGAGTAGAAGTATTGGTATTGTTCACATTGATAACTGTTTTTTTATGTTGTTGCAGATTTTGATGTACCGATTGGACTACATCTTCGATTCGTTGGACTACTGCGTAGATCTACGTTTTTTCAAATTTTAATAAAATGGTTAACGAGGGTTTTGTTGGGGATTTCTTATTTCAATAAAAAAGAATTGTCTTTGTGTTTTTTTTAAAACTTTATTAGTGCCTAGATAATGGCAGTTGGCTGATTGACAGCGTCCATTATTAAGGCGGTACTTAATGTTAGCCGGTGCAGAGGCTAGCACTAACCACCTATTATTACCCCGGTACCCACCACCACCAGGGGTGCCGGGAAGAGCTTGGTACGATCCAGTACCCGACCATCTGTTGTGATGGTCGGGTACTGGGGCGGCCGTAGGCTGGTATTATGAGGCTGGGAAGGGCCAAAATCAGTGGACCTTCCCACCCTTGTAATGCTAGGCTGCTGCTGCTGTGTTGTATCGGGCTGGTTATAAAAATGGGGGGGACCCCCACGTCGTTTTTTTTTTTTGAATTTAACAAATTTAACAATAGACGTTGGGTCCCCCACATTTTTAATAACCAGCCATATACAAGGCCGCAGCAGTCTGGCATTACATTGGTGGGAAGGGCCACTGGTTTTGTCCATTCCCAGGCTAATAACACTGTGTTGTATGTGGCTGGTTATGATAATTTGGGTGGAACCCCATGTCTTTTTAAAAAAAAAAAAAAAAAAAATAATAATAATTTAAAAAAATGACCTGGGGTCCCCCCCACTTTTATAACCAGCCAGATACAACACAGCAGCAGCAGCCTAGCATTACAAGGGTGGGAAGGTCCACTGTTTTTGGCCCTTCCCAGCCTCGTAATACCAGCCTGCGGCCGCCCCAGAGCCCGACCATCACAACAGATGGTCGGGTACTGGATCGTACCTGCCTCTTCCCGGCACCCCTGGTGGTGGTGGGTACCGGGGTAATAATGGTGTTTAGTGTTAGCCTCTGCACCGGCTAACATTAAGCCTCACCTTAGTAATGGATGTTGTCACGCAGACAGCGGCCATTACTAAAGTGGTAGTAATAAAATTTGAAAAGAAAAAGACAGAGATATAGATAAAATATTTTATTGAAATAAAGCACCCCCAACACAACCCTCATTAACCATTTTATTGTAGAAAAAAAAACTGTCATCAAAGTAGTCCTCGAAACCGACGTAGTCCAAACACCAAACCTGTAAAAAAAAAATAATGAAATAAAACATGTCGTAGGCTTAGATTCAGTTTAATGTGTGATACTGACTGTTATACCATGTATAGAAGCCTGCCGCGAAGTTGACTTAGATACAGGGCGCCAGCAGACAGTATCATACATCGCCATACAGACATATATACAAACAAACATACATGCAAACATACATACATGCAAACATATACATGCAAACATACACACATATATACATACATACATGCAAACTATCATACATACATGCATACGCACACATGAAAACATACATACATACAAACATGCAAAGATACATACATACATACATACATATATACAATCATGCACAAATATACATGCAAACATAAATACATGCAAACATAATTACATACATGCACATATATATAAACATACATGCAAAAATAAAAACATGCAAACATACATGACAACATACATACATACATACATACATACATGCAAACATACATACATACATGCAAATATATACATGCAAATATACATACAAACATGCACATATATACATACATACATGACAACATACATACATACATACATACAAACATACATTCATGCAAACATACATACATGCAAACATACATACATACATTCATGCAAACATGCAAATATATACATGCAAATATACATACAAACATACATACATGCCCAAAAAAAAAAATAATACGTTCATACTTACTTTCCTCCTGTCCGGCCTCCAGTGATGACGTTTCATCCATGTCGCCGCTGCAGCCTGTGATTGGCTGCAGAGGCGGTCACGTGGGATGAAGCGTCATCCTGACGTGCGTGACCGCCACTACAGCCTGTGATTGGCTGCAGCGGCGAAAGGGATGAAACGTCATTGCTGGAGGCCGGACAGGCGGAAAGTAAGTACGAACGTATAATTTTTATTTTTTTGTTACATTTAAATTGTATTTTCCGCGCGTCGAGCATGTACTGTCAAGGTTGCTGAAAGAGTTAGTGCAGCCCATTAACTCTATCAGCACCCTGGACAGTAGCATGCTCGGCGCACGGAAGTGACAGGTTCGGTCCGAACTAGTTTGGTCCGAATCAAACTTTTTTGTGAAATTCGGCGAACTAGCGGAACCGAACTTTTGAAAAGTTCGCTCATCTCTAGTGTTTACCTCTGAGTTTCTATGGAAATAAGCCCAGCATACTAGTGATGACCTTGTGAAAGGAGAAATCTGGGTTGACTCTTTAATATTCCATAGATTAGCTATCAATAACGCTTTCAAATTGGTAGGGGAAGCCAAAAATTTTTCTATATGTACCCAGTGTTTAGCAGTATCCAGCGACCACCAGCATTTAATCTGAGAGACTTGACATGCTACAAAATATTCGTGTATATCGGGTACCCCCAAGCCACCTTTCGTCTTATCTTTAGTAAGCAGTTTGTATGAAATTCGTGGCATGCGGTTAGCCCATATGAACGAAGAAACAACCCGACGTATGGAAGTAAAAAAGGACCCTGGGACTTCAATAGGGAGCGTTCTAAATAAATAAAGAAGTCTCGGCAATAGGAGCATTTTAAAAGCCGCTATTCTGCCAATCCATGAAACTTCAAATGCTGAAAGTCGACATGCTTCAGTAGAGATAGCTTCTAGAAGTGGCAGATAATTAGCCTTATAGAGTTTTTGATGTGAGACAGTTAACGTGAGGCCCAAATACTGTATGTCCTCTGATTGCCAATCCAAAGGGAATCTATGTTTCAAAATGGAGAGTGGATCGGAGGTGATGTGAAAAGGTAGTATCTGTGATTTCTGTGTGTTCAATTTATACCCTGAGATATTCCCGAAGTCCTTGATAATATCGAGAGTTCTCCCTAACGATATGCCAGGGGCACTCAATGTAAGTATGACGTCATCCGCATATAAAGATATAACATGAGTACGATCTCCAATTTGTATACCCTTTACCAAGCTATCCTCCCGTGTAACCTGCGCAAGGGGTTCAATAGATAGCACAAAAATTAGAGGGGATAAAGGGCACCCCTGCCTGGTACCATTAGTAATGGGAAATTCGTCTGACAGAGAGCCGTTAGTAAATACCCTGGCCGACGGGTCTGAGTATAAAGCTTGAATTGCGGATAGAATATGTCCCGAGAAACCCATCCGCTTCAGCGCGGAAAAGGCATACATCCAATTGATGCGGTCGAAAGCCTTTTCGGCGTCGAGCGAAAGTAAAATTGCAGGTATCTCTCGTGTGGATAGATAGTTAGTGATATTTAATACCCTTCTAGTATTATCAGTCGCTTGTCTACCTTTTATGAATCCAACCTGATCTTCCCTAATCAGATTCGGTAAAAGTGGAGCTAATCTAGACGCTAGCACTTTAGCATATATCTTCAAATCAGTATTTAACAGCGAAATAGGTCGAAAGTTTTGGGGAGCGTCTGGGCTCTTTCCGGGTTTGGGAAGGGTAACTATCAATGCGGACTGATTCTCTTTGGGGAATCTGCCAGTCAGACTCGCGTCTTGGTATGTCTGTCTAAGATATTTAATAAGGATATTTTGGAAGGTTTTATAATATTCATTTGTTAACCCATCAGGGCCGGGTGATTTCCCCAAAGGAAGCTTTTTAATTACAGTCAGAATTTCTGCATCAGTAATAGGACAGTTAAGGGTGGACAGTTGGTCTAAGGTCAAAGTGGGGAGATTAATAGATTGTAAAAATTCCTGAATATTGTCTTCTGTCACCAGAGAAGATCCAGGCTCCTCCTTCAAATTGTAAAGCCACGAGTAGTAAGCCTTAAATTTGTTAGCAATTTCCCTCGGGTCATACACTTTTCCCTTTGCTCCTTCTGTTAATAGAAATGGGATTCTGGCTTTCGTATATTGCCGTTTAAGTCTGGAGGCCAATAGTTTACCCGCTTTATTGTTTTGAGAATAATAGTGGGAATTCGTTTTCCTAACCTTCTTGTCATATTTTTGTAGCAGGCACGCTCTTAACTGATTTCTCAGATCCATACGTTTCTCAGCGTGATCTGATGTTTGTTGGGTTTTATTTAGTCATTCTAGCTGTTTGATATTCTCTATAAGGGACAGCGTCTGTTTTGTCTGCTCCCTCCTGTCTCTATGCCCAAGTTTAATGAAAGTTCCTCTAATATATGCTTTATGAGCATTCCATAGAATATCTGAGCTAGTAACAGATGGGGCATTTAAGCTGAAAAATTCTCTGAGATCCCGTTCTATCGTAGATTTATGTGCAGAATGAGAGAGAAGGTATGGATTGCATCGCCAGAGATAGGTGTCTGGAGCCTTATGTTTTTCCTCTATGTGAATTGTGATTGCCGCATGGTCAGACCATGTAATAGTTTCAATGGTAGAAGATTTAGACATAAACAGTAATGCTCTGTCCACCAGAAACATATCTAGCCTAGAATAACTATTGTGAACCGTAGAGAAATAAGAGTAATCCCTCTCCGTGCTATGTAAAACACGCCAGGCATCGTATAGTTCCTCCTTCCATAAACTCTCACCCAATGAATTGGGTTGTCTTCTCACACTAGAGGTAGTATCCAGGTTCGTATCCGTTATTGTGTTGAAATCGCCACATATAAGGAGTTTTCCCTGCCGCACTTTAGATATGAGGCGCATTACCTTATTAAAGAAGCGAATTTGACCCGTATTAGGAGCATAAACCGACACCACTGTATATATGACATTATTGAGGGAACAAACCCAAATAACATACCGGCCTGCAGTATCTATTTTCTCCTGGATAAGTTGGAATGCTATAGTATTTTTTACGGCTAGGAGAACTCCTCTGGATTTAGAAGTGAAATGCGATTGGTATATTACTGGGAAGCTAGGGTGTTTTATCCTAAACGCATCTTTCTGGATAATATGCGTTTCCTGGATGCAAAAAACATCACATGACAGATCCCGGGCTTCTGCCCACATAAATGCTCTCTTTTGCGGACTATTAAGACCTTTCACATTAAGGGATGCCATTTTTAACACCATTAGGATATGTCAATAAGTGCAGAGTAAGATTCTTGATGTTCACATTTAAGCTGGATATTACATGACAACAGACTATTTCCACCATCACTGTACCATATTGCAATTACAGCCTTGGAGAAAGAATTAGTTGATGCATCTTTCCACATAATGACTAACAGGAAAAAATAAACAAACATATAGAAAAACAAGCTGATATACCAGCAATAAAACAACATTTTGTTAGACCATAACAGCATTATAGCCGTCTTACAAGAGAGGGGGGTAGAACAGTCAGTGAGTTTCCTCAAGGTTTGGGAGAACCATCCCGAGGAAGCACCTGTAATATAGCGAGAGTACCTCAACGGTGTGGGTGCTTTGGAGAACCAGCAACACGCCATTCATTCGTGATACGTTTAGGAGATGTTGGCAGAGGAGCTTGTCTTGATGAAAGCGGGATCTTCCATTGGTGTAATAATGCAGAACCTTCTTCCAGTGTTCTAACGATGTGTAGAACATTATTTCGGGTGATGAGCAGGCGAACCGGGAAACCCCATTTATATAAAACTTTCTGATCTCTCAATGCTGAAGTAATAGGGGATAGTTGGCGTCGGAGTTGCAAGGTAGTAGAAGATAGATCAATATATAGAGTGACCATCTGATAAGGTTCCGGCAGGCGATTCATCTTCCTAGCCGCATACATCAGGTTTTCCTTAGTTTGGAAAAAATGGACACGAACCAAGACATCCCTTGGAACATGTTCTCCCAAATGCTTAGGTCGTGGCACCCGGTGTGCTCTATCAATAATCAAGTCCTGCGGGGTACAGTCAGGCAGTATGCATTTTGCAAGAGATTGAATACATAGGGTCAGATTTTGTGGCATAACCGATTCAGGGATACATCGAAACTTCACGTTATTGCGCCTTGATCTATCCTCCAAGTCGGCAACTTTAGCACGTAATTGTTGTACTTCCGTTTCAAGGCCATAATGAGCGTCTATGAGATCATTATGTGAGGTGGCAAACGACCCCATTTTGGTTTCCACGTGGTTAACCCGGTTCTCCTCTTCTTGTAAAGATGTGGAAATAGGATGTGTAAGGTTGGCAAACCCCGCTTGCAGAGATTGGCGTAAGGCCTGCAACATATGTTTCATGGTGGCTTCTGTAACCGCCATATTGGAAGCCGGCAGTTCATCAAACCCGTCAGGGAGCTCATTTGCAACAGATAACAGTGGTGAGGGTGTATCTCTCACCTGTGCCAGGAGGGTATCTTGCGGCTGTATCCTCGGTCTCCGTGATTCAGGACTACACGGCCGAGGAGATGAAGAAGTTGACGAGGCCCCATCCTGTGAGCGGCGCTGGACAACGCCCTGTTGTTCTGAGGTATGTGTCCCTTCACCTGATATATGTCGGTCTGGGATGCCTCTTAAACGGGAGGGAGGTAATACTGACGATCTCGATCTAGGAGGTAAGGATGTACTCCTCCTAGCGTGTACAGCGTCCTCATCCTCTCCCTGCTCTGAACGTTCCAGTGCAGGCTCCGAAGTCAGAGACTCTGCGTGTGAGTCTTCCCCGGCGCCATCTTGGATTCTGCCCGAGGTCGCGGGAAAGAAGAAATCTAGGAGTTTCTCCGGTTTCTTCAGCGGTCTCTTCCTTCTAGGCATCGTAAATAAGCAGTAAACCGGGTGTAGCCAGAAAAAAAGAGTTTAAATCCGTTGAAAGTCGCTTTAGTTGCTTAACGGTGCAGGAGCTAAGCACTCACATAGCCATCCAGTTCGGCAGTCAGGCCACGCCCCCCCAGACCCTTTTTCTAATCTTGGACAGCCCCTTTAAGGGAACACTTCAGACAACACTGATAGACTGTTAGACTAAATCCACACCCATCACGAATCCAGAAAATTTTGGTGCGAATTTGCTTTCTGCTACCAAAAACAGTGTGCATTAGCCGCTGTAGATTTTCCTGCGAATATCACATACAAGCTAAAATAAAGTAAAAAACTTTAGACTTTGTAAGACTGGCATGGAGCTGCTTGGACCCCGTGCCATGAAGCTCCTGGGGCACAGTGATTGTACAGATATTAATGCCAGAGGAGGTCTGTACTCTGCAGTTATTGAGTCAGCAGAGCGTTGGCGACTTTTATACACTAAACGCCACAACACTCGGCGCCCGGCTGTGTAACTTTACGTGGTCTGCACTTCGTGGCTGAGTTGCTGAGGCTCCTAAACACTTCCACTTTACAATAATATCACTCACAGCTGATAGTGGAATATCTAGGAGGGAAGAAATATCACAAACTGACTTGTTACATCGATGACGTCCTATTACAGGACCGCGCTGGGATTCAGTGATGTCTTTACAATGACCCATTCTATCACAAATGTCTGTAAAGGCGACTGCACGGCGAGTTCTGGATTTATACACCTGTGGGACTGAATGAAACACCGGAATTCAATGATTAAGAGCTGGGTCCCAATACTTTTGTCCATATAACCTCCGATTACATATTTGATGTAGACTCAAAATATACATGTTAGCGATCAATTCCAGAAATACGATTTATTGGTAATTCGCCTTCCATTACTCACCACTGATATCATCTATATTATCCGTCATTACTTCTATACCGAGAATCTGATTTATGATTTCATTACTTGGGATGGGAAGTAATGCTCAAAAAAAAAAGCTGTGTGAACATGTCCTAAAGGTTCCCAAACACATAACATAGAATGTCTGACGACTATCTAATGTGTATGGGGGTATCCTGACCCCCCCCCCCCACCCCCGGTGGCAGATGTTGGGCAGGAAAACGATAGATCTAACATGCCCGATCCCTTGTTTTCCCAGGAGATAAGTAGGTCGCAGAGGTGGCTCGGCCGAGTCAAGGGTGCACGTACAGTATATGAGGGAGTCAAAAAGAATAGTTGTCGATCGACCGACAGCCATTGTATGTGTTTGGGCAGCCAGAGGCATTTTTATTTCTTTTTTGATATTCTCAACACCTATAGAATACAGATTACTGGATTGTTCATGGTTTTGGTTTTGGATTATCAAATTGTCCTGGGTCCTCCAGGGACATTTCAAGGATATTTTTCCCATGACAGACCATATTGATTATACAGGATATAAAATAAAACTGCTCAGCGGGGTCTGACCACCCGGACCTCCAACAATCTTGTTAATGGGAGTTAATGAGAGATAAGGAAACAGGTTTTGATATAATTCCCAATGACTGGAGCGGCAATTCTTTTGATGATAAATCTAATCAATAAGCAATAAAAGTATGTAATGGGAAAAGAGATAGATAGATAGATATGAGATAGATAGATAGATAGATAGATAGATAGATAGATAGATAGATAGATAGATAGATAGATAGATAGATAGATAGATAGATAGATAGATAGATATGAGATAGATAGATAGATAGATAGATAGATAGATAGATAGATATGAGATAGATAGATAGGTAGATACAGGGCCGATTCTAGCTTTTCTGCTGCCTGAGGCAAAAATGGAAATGGCGCCCCCCCCCCCCCTCCACACAAAAAAAATAAATAAAAAGAAATTGTAAGTAAGAAACAACTTGTAAAACGGAACAAAAAAATTAAAGCTGTGTGAACAAAAAAATACATTAGTGCCTGTTCACATCACCGTTCGCTTCCGTTCCGAGGTTCTGTCGGGTGAACCCCGCAACGGAAAGTGAAAGTGACAGCACAGCTTCCGTTTCAGTCACCATTGATCTCAATGTTGATGGAAACATCGCTAATGGCTTCCGTTCGTCACCATTCCGGCTGGTTTCCAGTTTTCCGACGGAATCAATAGCGAAGTCGACTACGGAACGGAACGGTGATGTGAACAGGCCCTTATTGAACATCGTTGTTATAAACTGCAAGGTCTCATAATGCTACAGGCAATTGTGTAGTAAATATCCCTATATTGCCCCAGCTATAAATACTAGTAAAATGACCAGGGCAACGTGTATCCAAAATTCAAACACAAAAATGAAAGAACAATGTCAGTGTTCAAACTTGTGTCAGGGCCCCCTTAATGGCTCTTTACAGTCAGTATAGTAACACATGCGGCACTTTACAGTCAGTATAGTAACGCACGCTGCACTTTACAGTCAGTATAGTAACACACGCTGCTCTTTACAGTCAGTATAGTAACACATGCTGCACTTTACAGTCAGTATAGTAACACACGCTGCACTTTACAGTCAGTATAGTAACACATGCTGCTCTTTACAGTCAGTATAGTAACACATGCTGCTCTTTACAGTCAGTATAATAACACACGCTGCACTTTACAGTCAGTATAGTAACGCATGCTGCTCTTTACAGTCAGTATAGTAACACACGCTGCACTTTACAGTCAGTATAGTAACACACGCTGCACTTTACAGTCAGTATAGTAACACATGCTGCACCTTACAGTCAGTATAGTAACACATGCTGCTCTTTACAGTCAGTATAGTAACACATGCACCACTTTACAGTCAGTATAGTAACACACGCTGCACTTTACAGTCAGTATAGTAACACATGCTGCTCTTTACAGTCAGTATAGTAACGCACGCTGCTCTTTACAGTCAGTATAGTAACGCACGCTGCACTTTACAGTCAGTATAGTAACACACGCTGCACTTTACAGTCAGTATAGTAACACATGCGGCACTTTACAGTCAGTATAGTAACACATGCTGCACCTTACAGTCAGTATAGTAACACATGCTGCTCTTTACAGTCAGTATAGTAACACACGATGCACTTTACAGTCAGTATAGTAACACATGCTGCTCTTTACAGTCAGTAAAGTAACGCACGCTGCTCTTTACAGTCAGTATAGTAACGCACGCTGCACTTTACAGTCAGTATAGTAACACACGCTGCACTTTACAGTCAGTATAGTAACACATGCGGCACTTTACAGTCAGTATAGTAACGTATGCTGCTCTTTACAGTCAGTATAGTAACACATGCTGCTCTTTACAGTCAGTATAGTAACGCACGCTGCTCTTTACAGTCAGTATAGTAACGCACGCTGCACTTTACAGTCAGTATAGTAACACACGCTGCACTTTACAGTCAGTATAGTAACACACGCTGCACTTTACAGTCAGTATAGTAACACATGCTGCTCTTTACAGTCAGTATAGTAACACATGCTGCACTTTACAGTCAGTATAGTAACACACGCTGCACTTTACAGTCAGTATAGTAACGCACGCTGCACTTTACAGTCAGTATAGTAACGCACGCTGCACTTTACAGTCAGTATAGTAACACATGCGGCACTTTACAGTCAGTATAGTAACACACACTGCACTTTACAGTCAGTATAGTAACACATGCTGCTCTCTACAGTCAGTATAGTAACACATGCGGCACTTTACAGTCAGTATAGTTACACATGCGGCACTTTACAGTCAGTATAGTAACACATGCGGCACTTTACAGTCAGTATAGTAACACACGCTGCACTTTACAGTCAGTATAGTAACACATGCGGCACTTTACAGTCAGTATAGTAACACATGCGGCACTTTACAGTCAGTATAGTAACACACGCTGCACTTTACAGTCAGTATAGTAACACATGCGGCACTTTACAGTCAGTATAGTAACGTATGCTGCTCTTTACAGTCAGTATAGTAACACATGCTGCTCTTTACAGTCAGTATAGTAACGCACGCTGCTCTTTACAGTCAGTATAGTAACGCACGCTGCTCTTTTCAGTCAGTATAGTAACACATGCTGCTCTTTACAGTCAGTATAGTAACGCACGCTGCTCTTTACAGTCAGTATAGTAACGCACGCTGCACTTTACAGTCAGTATAGTAACACACGCTGCACTTTACAGTCAGTATAGTAACACACGCTGCACTTTACAGTCAGTATAGTAACACATGCTGCTCTTTACAGTCAGTATAGTAACGCACGCTGCACTTTACAGTCAGTATAGTAACGCACGCTGCACTTTACAGTCAGTATAGTAACACATGCGGCACTTTACAGTCAGTATAGTAACGCACGCTGCACTTTACAGTCAGTATAGTAACACATGCTGCACTTTACAGTCAGTATAGTAACGCACGCTGCACTTTACAGTCAGTATAGTAACGCACGCTGCACTTTACAGTCAGTATAGTAACACATGCGGCACTTTACAGTCAGTATAGTAACGCACGCTGCACTTTACAGTCAGTATAGTAACACATGCTGCTCTCTACAGTCAGTATAGTAACACATGCGGCACTTTACAGTCAGTATAGTTACACATGCGGCACTTTACAGTCAGTATAGTAACGTATGCTGCTCTTTACAGTCAGCATAGTAACACACGCTGCACTTTACAGTCAGTATAGTAACACACGCTGCACTTTACAGTCAGTATAGTAACACATGCGGCACTTTACAGTCAGTATAGTAACACACGCGGCACTTTACAGTCAGTATAGTAACACATGCTGCACTTTACAGTCAGTATAGTAACACACGCTGCACTTTACAGTCAGTATAGTAACACATGCTGCACTTTACAGTCAGTATAGTAACACACGCTGCACTTTACAGTCAGTATAGTAACACATGCTGCACTTTACAGTCAGTATAGTAACGCACGCTGCACTTTACAGTCAGTATAGTAACACATGCTGCACTTTACAGTCAGTATAGTAACACACGCTGCACTTTACAGTCAGTATAGTAACACACGCTGCACTTTACAGTCAGTATAGTAATGCACGCTGCTCTTTACAGTCAGTATAGTAACACACGCTGCTCTTTACAGTCAGTATAGTAACACATGCGGCACTTTACAGTCAGTATAGTAACACACGCTGCTCTTTACAGTCAGTATAGTAACACATGCTGCTCTTTACAGTCAGTATAGTAACACATGCAGCACTTTACAGTCAGTATAGTAACACATGCAGCACTTTACAGTCAGTATAGTAACACACGCTGCACTTTACAGTCAGTATAGTAACACATGCAGCACTTTACAGTCAGTATAGTAACACATGCAGCACTTTACAGTCAGTATAGTAACACATGCAGCACTTTACAGTCAGTATAGTAACACATGCAGCACTTTACAGTCAGTATAGTAACACACGCTGCACTTTACAGTCAGTATAGTAACACATGCAGCACTTTACAGTCAGTATAGTAACACATGCAGCACTTTACAGTCAGTATAGTAACACACGCTGCACTTTACAGTCAGTATAGTAACACATGCGGCACTTTACAGTCAGTATAGTAACGCACGCTGCACTTTACAGTCAGTATAGTAAAACATGCTGCACTTTATAGTCAGTATAGTAACACATGCTGCACTTTACAGTCAGTATAGTAACACATGCTGCTCTTTACAGTCAGTATAGTAACACATGCGGCACTTTACAGTCAGTATAGTAACACACGCTGCACTTTACAGTCAGTATAGTAACACATGCGGCACTTTACAGTCAGTATAGTAACGCACGCTGCACTTTACAGTCAGTATAGTAAAACATGCTGCACTTTATAGTCAGTATAGTAACACATGCTGCACTTTACAGTCAGTATAGTAATACATGCGGCACTTTACAGTCAGTATAGTAACACACGCTGCACTTTACAGCCAGTATAGTAACACATGCTGCACTTTACAGTCAGTATAGTAACACATGCTGCACTTTACAGTCAGTATAGTAACAAATGCGGCACTTTACAGTCAGTATAGTAACACATGCTGCACTTTACAGTCAGTATAGTAACACATGCGGCACTTTACAGTCAGTATAGTATTACATGCTGCACTTTACAGTCAGTATAGCAACACATGCTGCACTTTACAGTCAGTATAGTAACAAATGCGGCACTTTACAGTCAGTATAGTAACACATGCTGCACTTTACAGTCAGTATAGTAACACACGCTGCTCTTTACAGTCAGTATAGTAACGCATGCTGCACTTTACAGTCAGTATAGTAACACACGCTGCTCTTTACAGTCAGTATAGTAACGCACGCTGCACTTTACAGTCAGTATAGTAACACATGCTGCACTTTATAGTCAGTATAGTAACACATGCGGCACTTTACAGTCAGTATAGTAACACATGCTGCTCTTTACAGTCAGTATAGTAACACATGCTGCACTTTACAGTCAGTATAGTAATACATGCGGCACTTTACAGTCAGTATAGTAACACACGCTGCACTTTACAGCCAGTATAGTAACACATGCTGCACTTTACAGTCAGTATAGTAACACATGCTGCACTTTACAGTCAGTATAGTAACAAATGCGGCACTTTACAGTCAGTATAGTAACACATGCTGCACTTTACAGTCAGTATAGTAACACATGCGGCACTTTACAGTCAGTATAGTAACAAATGCGGCACTTTACAGTCAGTATAGCAACACATGCTGCACTTTACAGTCAGTATAGTAACAAATGCGGCACTTTACAGTCAGTATAGTAACACATGCTGCACTTTACAGTCAGTATAGTAACACACGCTGCTCTTTACAGTCAGTATAGTAACGCATGCTGCACTTTACAGTCAGTATAGTAACACATGCGGCACTTTACAGTCAGTATAGTAACACACGCTGCACTTTACAGTCAGTATAGTAACACATGCGGCACTTTACAGTCAGTATAGTAACACACGCTGCACTTTACAGTCAGTATAGTAACACATGCGGCACTTTACAGTCAGTATAGTAACACATGCGGAACTTTACAGTCAGTATAGTAACACATGCAGCACTTTACAGTCAGTATAGTAACACACGCTGCACTTTACAGTCAGTATAGTAACACATGCTGCTCTTTACAGTCAGTATAGTAACGCATGCTGCACTTTACAGTCAGTATAGTAACGCATGCGGCACTTTACAGTCAGTATAGTAACACACGCTGCACTTTACAGTCAGTATAGTAACACATGCGGCACTTTACAGTCAGTATAGTAACACACGCTGCACTTTACAGTCAGTATAGTAACACATGCGGCACTTTACAGTCAGTATAGTAACACATGCGGCACTTTACAGTCAGTATAGTAACACATGCAGCACTTTACAGTCAGTATAGTAACACACGCTGCACTTTACAGTCAGTATAGTAACACATGCTGCACTTTACAGTCAGTATAGTAACGCATGCTGCACTTTACAGTCAGTATAGTAACACATGCTGCACTTTACAGTCAGTATAGTAACACACGCTGTACTTTACAGTCAGTATAGTAACGCACGCTGCTCTTTACAGTCAGTATAGTAACACATGCTGCACTTTACAGTCAGTATAGTAACACATGCTGCTCTTTACAGTCAGTATAGTAACACATGCAGCACTTTACAGTCAGTATAGTAACACATGCGGCACTTTACAGTCAGTATAGTAACACATGCGGCACTTTACAGTCAGTATAGTAACACATGCGGCACTTTACAGTCAGTATAGTAACACATGCTGCACTTTACAGTCAGTATAGTAACACATGCGGCACTTTACAGTCAGTATAGTAACACACGCTGCTCTTTACAGTCAGTATAGTAATGCACGCTGCACTTTACAGTCAGTATAGTAACGCATGCTGCTCTTTACAGTCAGTATAGTAACGCACGCTGCACTTTACAGTCAGTATAATAACACACGCGGCACTTTACAGTCAGTATAGTAACACACGCTGCACTTTACAGTCAGTATAGTAATACATGCGGCACTTTACAGTCAGTATAGTAACACATGCGGTACTTTACAGGCAGTATAGTAACACACACTGCACTTTACAGTCAGTATAGTAACACACGCTGCACTTTACAGTCAGTATAGTAACACATGCAGCACTTTACAGTCAGTATAGTAACACACGCTGCACTTTACAGTCAGTATAGTAACGCACGCTGCACTTTACAGTCAGTATAGTAACGCCTGCTGCACTTTACAGTCAGTATAGTAACACATGCGGCACTTTACAGTCAGTATAGTAACACACGCTGCACTTTACAGTCAGTATAGTAATACATGCGGCACTTTACAGTCAGTATAGTAACACATGCGGCACTTTACAGTCAGTATAGTAACACACGCTGCACTTTACAGTCAGTATAGTAACACACGCTGCACTTTACAGTCAGTATAGTAACACATGCGGCACTTTACAGTCAGTATAGTAACACACGCTGCACTTTACAGTCAGTATAGTAACGCACGCTGCACTTTACAGTCAGTATAGTAACGCCTGCTGCACTTTACAGTCAGTATAGTAATGCACGCTGCACTTTACAGTCAGTATAGTAACACATGCGGCACTTTACAGTCAGTATAGTAACACACGCTGCACTTTACAGTCAGTATAGTAATACATGCGGCACTTTACAGTCAGTATAGTAACACATGTGGCACTTTACAGTCAGTATAGTAACACACGCTGCACTTTACAGTCAGTATAGTAACACACGCTGCACTTTACAGTCAGTATAGTAACACATGCGGCACTTTACAGTCAGTATAGTAACACACGCTGCACTTTACAGTCAGTATAGTAACGCACGCTGCACTTTACAGTCAGTATAGTAACGCCTGCTGCACTTTACAGTCAGTATAGTAACACATGCTGCACTTTACAGTCAGTATAGTAACGCATGCGGCACTTTACAGTCAGTATAGTAACGCATGCTGCACTTTACAGTCAGTATAGTAACGCATGCGGCACTTTACAGTCAGTATAGTAACGCATGCTGCTCTTTACAGTCAGTATAGTAACGCACGCTGCACTTTACAGTCAGTATAGTAACGCACGCTGCACTTTACAGTCAGTATAGTAACGCACGCTGCACTTTACAGTCAGTATAGTAACGCACGCTGCACTTTACAGTCAGTATAGTAACGCACGCTGCACTTTACAGTCAGTATAGTAACACACGCTGCACTTTACAGTCAGTATAGTAACGCATGCTGCACTTTACAGTCAGTATAGTAACACACGCTGCAATTTACAGTCAGTATAGTAACGCATGCTGCTCTTTACAGTCAGTATAGTAACGCCTGCTGCACTTTACAGTCAGTATAGTAACACACGCTGCACTTTACAGTCAGTATAGTAACACATGCAGCACTTTACAGTCAGTATAGTAACGCACGCTGCACTTTACAGTCAGTATAGTAACGCACGCTGCACTTTACAGTCAGTATAGTAACACACGCGGCACTTTACAGTCAGTATAGTAACACATGCTGCTCTTTACAGTCAGTATAGTAACACATGCTGCACATTACAGTCAGTATAGTAACGCATGCGGCACTTTACAGTCAGTACAGTAACGCATGCTGCTCTTTACAGTCAGTATAGTAACGCACGCTGCACTTTACAGTCAGTATAGTAACGCACGCTGCACTTTACAGTCAGTATAGTAACGCACGCTGCACTTTACAGTCAGTATAGTAACGCACGCTGCACTTTACAGTCAGTATAGTAACGCACGCTGCACTTTACAGTCAGTATAGTAACGCACGCTGCACTTTACAGTCAGTATAGTAACACACGCGGCACTTTACAGTCAGTATAGTAACGCACGCTGCTCTTTACAGTCAGTATAGTAACACATGCTGCACTTTACAGTCAGTATAGTAACACATGCTGCACTTTACAGTCAGTATAGTAACACATGCTGCACTTTACAGTCAGTATAGTAACACATGCTGCTCTTTACAGTCAGTATAGTAACACACGCTGCTCTTTACAGTCAGTATAGTAACACATGCTGCACTTTACAGTCAGTATAGTAACACATGCTGCACTTTACAGTCAGTATAGTAACACATGCTGCTCTTTACAGTCAGTATAGTAACACACGCTGCAATTTACAGTCAGCATAGTAACGCATGCTGCTCTTTACAGTCAGTATAGTAACGCCTGCTGCACTTTACAGTCAGTATAGTAACACACGCTGCACTTTACAGTCAGTATAGTAACACATGCAGCACTTTACAGTCAGTATAGTAACGCACGCTGCACTTTACAGTCAGTATAGTAACGCACGCTGCACTTTACAGTCAGTATAGTAACACACGCGGCACTTTACAGTCAGTATAGTAACACATGCTGCTCTTTACAGTCAGTATAGTAACACATGCTGCACATTACAGTCAGTATAGTAATGCACGCTGCACTTTACAGTCAGTATAGTAACACACGCTGCACTTTACAGTCAGTATAGTAACGCACGCTGCTCTTTACAGTCAGTATAGTAACGCACGCTGCTCTTTACAGTCAGCATAGTAACGCACGCTGCTCTTCACAGTCAGTATAGTAACACATGCGGCACTTTACAGTCAGTATAGTAACACATGCGGCACTTTACAGTCAGTATAGTAACACACGCTGCACTTTACAGTCAGTATAGTAACGCACGCTGCACTTTACAGTCAGTATAGTAACGCCTGCTGCACTTTACAGTCAGTATAGTAACGCACGCTGCACTTTACAGTCAGTATAGTAACACACGCTGCACTTTACAGTCAGTATAGTAACACACGCTGCTCTTTACAGTCAGTATAGTAACACACGCTGCTCTTTACAGTCAGTATAGTAACGCATGCTGCACTTTACAGTCAGTATAGTAACACATGCGGCACTTTACAGTCAGTATAGTAACGCATGCTGCTCTTTACAGTCAGTATAGTAACGCATGCTGCACTTTACAGTCAGTATAGTAACGCACGCTGCACTTTACAGTCAGTATAGTAACGCACGCTGCACTTTACAGTCAGTATAGTAACACATGCAGCACTTTACAGTCAGTATAGTAACACACGCTGCACTTTACAGTCAGTATAGTAACGCACGCTGCACTTTACAGTCAGTATAGTAACACATGCAGCACTTTACAGTCAGTATAGTAACGCACGCTGCACTTTACAGTCAGTATAGTAACGCACGCTGCACTTTACAGTCAGTATAGTAACACACGCGGCACTTTACAGTCAGTATAGTAACACATGCTGCTCTTTACAGTCAGTATAGTAACACATGCTGCACATTACAGTCAGTATAGTAACACACGCTGCACTTTACAGTCAGTATAGTAACACACGCTGCACTTTACAGTCAGTATAGTAACGCACGCTGCTCTTTACAGTCAGTATAGTAACGCACGCTGCACTTTACAGTCAGTATAGTAACGCACGCTGCTCTTTACAGTCAGCATAGTAACGCACGCTGCTCTTCACAGTCAGTATAGTAACACATGCGGCACTTTACAGTCAGTATAGTAACACATGCGGCACTTTAAAGTCAGTATAGTAACACACGCTGCTCTTTACAGTCAGTATAGTAACACACGCTGCACTTTACAGTCAGTATAGTAACACACGCTGCACTTTACAGTCAGTATAGTAACACATGCTGCACTTTACAGTCAGTACAGTAACGCATGCTGCACTTTACAGTCAGTATAGTAACACATGCGGCACTTTACAGTCAGTATAGTAACACATGCGGCACTTTACAGTCAGTATAGTAACACACGCTGCTCTTTACAGTCAGTATAGTAACACACGCTGCACTTTACAGTCAGTATAGTAACACACGCTGCACTTTACAGTCAGTATAGTAATGCATGCTGCACTTTACAGTCAGTACAGTAACACATGCTGCACTTTACAGTCAGTATAGTAACACATGCTGCACTTTACAGTCAGTATAGTAACACATGCGGCACTTTACAGTCAGTATAGTAACACATGCGGCACTTTACAGTCAGTATAGTAACACACGCTGAACATTACAGTCAGTATAGTAACGCACGCTGCACTTTACAGTCAGTATAGTAACGCCTGCTGCACTTTACAGTCAGTATAGTAACGCACGCTGCACTTTACAGTCAGTATAGTAACACACGCTGCACTTTACAGTCAGTATAGTAACACACGCTGCTCTTTACAGTCAGTATAGTAACACACGCTGCTCTTTACAGTCAGTATAGTAACGCATGCTGCACTTTACAGTCAGTATAGTAACACATGCGGCACTTTACAGTCAGTATAGTAACGCATGCTGCTCTTTACAGTCAGTATAGTAACGCATGCTGCACTTTACAGTCAGTATAGTAACGCACGCTGCACTTTACAGTCAGTATAGTAACGCACGCTGCACTTTACAGTCAGTATAGTAACACACGCTGCACTTTACAGTCAGTATAGTAACGCACGCTGCACTTTACAGTCAGTATAGTAACACATGCAGCACTTTACAGTCAGTATAGTAACGCACGCTGCACTTTACAGTCAGTATAGTAACGCACGCTGCACTTTACAGTCAGTATAGTAACACACGCGGCACTTTACAGTCAGTATAGTAACACATGCTGCTCTTTACAGTCAGTATAGTAACACATGCTGCACATTACAGTCAGTATAGTAACACACGCTGCACTTTACAGTCAGTATAGTAACGCACGCTGCTCTTTACAGTCAGTATAGTAACGCACGCTGCACTTTACAGTCAGTATAGTAACGCACGCTGCTCTTTACAGTCAGCATAGTAACGCACGCTGCTCTTCACAGTCAGTATAGTAACACATGCGGCACTTTACAGTCAGTATAGTAACACATGCGGCACTTTACAGTCAGTATAATAACACACGCTGCTCTTTACAGTCAGTATAGTAACACACGCTGCACTTTACAGTCAGTATAGTAACACACGCTGCACTTTACAGTCAGTATAGTAACGCATGCTGCACTTTACAGTCAGTACAGTAACACATGCTGCACTTTACAGTCAGTATAGTAACACATGCGGCACTTTACAGTCAGTATAGTAACACATGCGGCACTTTACAGTCAGTATAGTAACACACGCTGCTCTTTACAGTCAGTATAGTAACACACGCTGCACTTTACAGTCAGTATAGTAACACATGCTGCACTTTACAGTCAGTATAGTAACACATGCTGCACTTTACAGTCAGTATAGTAACACATGCGGCACTTTACAGTCAGTATAGTAACACATGCGGCACTTTACAGTCAGTATAGTAACACACGCTGCACTTTACAGTCAGTATAGTAACGCACGCTGCACTTTACAGTCAGTATAGTAACGCCTGCTGCACTTTACAGTCAGTATAGTAACGCACGCTGCACTTTACAGTCAGTATAGTAACACACGCTGCACTTTACAGTCAGTATAGTAACACACGCTGCTCTTTACAGTCAGTATAGTAACACACGCTGCTCTTTACAGTCAGTATAGTAACGCATGCTGCACTTTACAGTCAGTATAGTAACACATGCGGCACTTTACAGTCAGTATAGTAACGCATGCTGCTCTTTACAGTCAGTATAGTAACGCATGCTGCACTTTACAGTCAGTATAGTAACGCACGCTGCACTTTACAGTCAGTATAGTAACGCACGCTGCACTTTACAGTCAGTATAGTAACACACGCTGCACTTTACAGTCAGTATAGTAACGCACGCTGCACTTTACAGTCAGTATAGTAACACATGCAGCACTTTACAGTCAGTATAGTAATGCACGCTGCACTTTACAGTCAGTATAGTAACGCACGCTGCACTTTACAGTCAGTATAGTAACACACGCGGCACTTTACAGTCAGCATAGTAACACATGCTGCTCTTTACAGTCAGTATAGTAACACATGCTGCACATTACAGTCAGTATAGTAACACACGCTGCACTTTACAGTCAGTATAGTAACACACGCTGCACTTTACAGTCAGTATAGTAACGCACGCTGCTCTTTACAGTCAGTATAGTAACGCACGCTGCACTTTACAGTCAGTATAGTAACGCACGCTGCTCTTTACAGTCAGCATAGTAACGCACGCTGCTCTTCACAGTCAGTATAGTAACACATGCGGCACTTTACAGTCAGTATAGTAACACATGCGGCACTTTACAGTCAGTATAGTAACACACGCTGCTCTTTACAGTCAGTATAGTAACACACGCTGCACTTTACAGTCAGTATAGTAACACACGCTGCACTTTACAGTCAGTATAGTAACGCATGCTGCACTTTACAGTCAGTACAGTAACACATGCTGCACTTTACAGTCAGTATAGTAACACATGCGGCACTTTACAGTCAGTATAGTAACACACGCTGCACTTTACAGTCAGTATAGTAACACATGCGGCACTTTACAGTCAGTATAGTAACACATGCAGCACTTTACAGTCAGTATAGTAACACACACTGCACTTTACAGTCAGTATAGTAACACACGCTGCACTTTACAGTCAGTATAGTAACACATGCGGCACTTTACAGTCAGTATAGTAACACATGCTGCACTTTACAGTCAGTATAGTAACGCACGCTGCACTTTACAGTCAGTATAGTAACGCCTGCTGCACTTTACAGTCAGTATAGTAACACATGCTGCACTTTACAGTCAGTATAGTAACACATGCGGCACTTTACAGTCAGTATAGTAACACATGCTGCACTTTACAGTCAGTATAGTAACACATGCGGCACTTTACAGTCAGTATAGTAACACATGCGGCACTTTACAGTCAGTATAGTAACACACGCTGCACTTTACAGTCAGTATAGTAACACACGCTGCACTTTACAGTCAGTATATTAACACATGCGGCACTTTACAGTCAGTATAGTAACACACGCTGCACTTTACAGTCAGTATAGTAACGCACGCTGCACTTTACAGTCAGTATAGTAACGCCTGCTGCACTTTACAGTCAGTATAGTAACACATGCTGCTCTTTACAGTCAGTATAGTAACGCACGCTGCACTTTACAGTCAGTATAGTACCACATGCTGCACTTTACAGTCAGTATAGTAACACATGCGGCACTTTACAGTCAGTATAGTAACGCATGCTGCTCTTTACAGTCAGTATAGTAACACATGCTGCACTTTACAGTCAGTATAGTAACGCACGCTGCACTTTACAGTCAGTATAGTAACGCACGCTGCACTTTACAGTCAGTATAGTAACGCACGCTGCACTTTACAGTCAGTATAGTAACACACGCTGCACTTTACAGTCAGTATAGTAACGCATGCTGCTCTTTACAGTCAGTATAGTAACGCCTGCTGCACTTTACAGTCAGTATAGTAACACACGCTGCACTTTACAGTCAGTATAGTAACGCATGCGGCACTTTACAGTCAGTATAGTAACACATGCAGCACTTTACAGTCAGTATAGTAACGCACGCTGCACTTTACAGTCAGTATAGTAACACACGCGGCACTTTACAGTCAGTATAGTAACACATGCTGCTCTTTACAGTCAGTATAGTAACACACGCTGCACTTTACAGTCAGTATAGTAACACATGCTGCACTTTACAGTCAGTATAGTAACACACGCTGCACTTTACAGTCAGTATAGTAACGCACGCTGCTCTTTACAGTCAGTATAGTAACGCACGCTGCACTTTACAGTCAGTATAGTAACGCACGCTGCTCTTCACAGTCAGTATAGTAACACATGCGGCACTTTACAGTCAGTATAGTAACACATGCGGCACTTTACAGTCAGTATAGTAACACACGCTGCACTTTACAGTCAGTATAGTAACGCATGCTGCACTTTACAGTCAGTACAGTAACACATGCTGCACTTTACAGTCAGTATAGTAACACATGCGGCACTTTACAGTCAGTATAGTAACACACGCTGCACTTTACAGTCAGTATAGTAACACATGCGGCACTTTACAGTCAGTATAGTAACACATGCGGCACTTTACAGTCAGTATAGTAACACACGCTGCACTTTACAGTCAGTATAGTAACACATGCGGCACTTTACAGTCAGTATAGTAACACACGCTGCACTTTACAGTCAGTATAGTAACACATGCGGCACTTTACAGTCAGTATAGTAACGCATGCTGCACTTTACAGTCAGTATAGTAACGCCTGCTGCACTTTACAGTCAGTATAGTAACGCACGCTGCACTTTGCAGTCAGTATAGTAACACACGCTGCTCTTTACAGTCAGTATAATAACGCACGCTGCTCTTTACAGTCAGTATAGTAACGCACGCTGCACTTTACAGTCAGTATAGTAACACATGCGGCACTTTACAGTCAGTATAGTAACGCACGCTGCACTTTACAGTCAGTATAGTAACACATGCGGCACTTTACAGTCAGTATAGTAACGCACGCTGCACTTTACAGTCAGTATAGTAACACATGCGGCACTTTACAGTCAGTATAGTAACGCACGCTGCTCTTTACAGTCAGTATAGTAACACACGCTGCACTTTACAGTCAGTATAGTAACACATGCGGCACTTTACAGTCAGTATAGTAACGCATGCTGCTCTTTACAGTCAGTATAGTAACGCACGCTGCACTTTACAGTCAGTATAGTAACACACGCTGCACTTTACAGTCAGTATAGTAACACATGCTGCTCTTTACAGTCAGTATAGTAACGCCTGCTGCACTTTACAGTCAGTATAGTAACGCACGCTGCTCTTTACAGTCAGTATAGTAACACACGCTGCACTTTACAGTCAGTATAGTAACACATGCTGCTCTTTACAGTCAGTATAGTAACACACGCTGCTCTTTACAGTCAGTATAGTAACACATGCGGCACTTTACAGTCAGTATAGTAACACACGCTGCACTTTACAGTCAGTATAGTAACACACGCTGCACTTTACAGTCAGTATAGTAACGCCTGCTGCACTTTACAGTCAGTATAGTAACGCACGCTGCTCTTTACAGTCAGTATAGTAACACACGCTGCACTTTACAGTCAGTATAGTAACACACGCTGCTCTTTACAGTCAGTATAGTAACACATGCGGCACTTTACAGTCAGTATAGTAATGCATGCTGCTCTTTACAGTCAGTATAGTAACGCCTGCTGCACTTTACAGTCAGTATAGTAACGCCTGCTGCACTTTACAGTCAGTATATTAACGCACGCTGCTCTTTACAGTCAGTATAGTAACACACGCTGCACTTTACAGTCAGTATAGTAACACACACTGCTCTTTACAGTCAGTATAGTAACACATGCGGCACTTTACAGTCAGTATAGTAACGCATGCTGCTCTTTACAGTCAGTATAGTAACACACGCTGCACTTTACAGTCAGTATAGTAACGCACGCTGCTCTTTACAGTCAGTATAGTAACACACGCTGCTCTTTACAGTCAGTATAGTAACACATGCGGCACTTTACAGTCAGTATAGTAACGCACGCTGCTCTTTACAGTCAGTATAGTAACACACGCTGCTCTTTACAGTCAGTATAGTAACACATGCGGCACTTTACAGTCAGTATAGTAACGCATGCTGCTCTTTACAGTCAGTATAGTAACACATGCTGCACTTTACAGTCAGTATAGTAACACACGCTGCTCTTTACAGTCAGTATAGTAATGCATGCTGCACTTTACAGTCAGTATAGTAACACACGCTGCACTTTACAGTCAGTATAGTAACGCATGCTGCTCTTTACAGTCAGTATAGTAACGCATGCTGCACTTTACAGTCAGTATAGTAACACACGGTGCACTTTACAATCAGTATAGTAACACACGCTGCACTTTACAGTCAGTATAGTAACACATGCTGCACTTTACAGTCAGTATAGTAACACACGCTGCTCTTTACAGTCAGTATAGTAACGCACGCTGCACTTTACAGTCAGTATAGTAACACATGCTGCACTTTACAGTCAGTATAGTAACACACGCTGCACTTTACAGTCAGTATAGTAACACATGCTGCACTTTACAGTCAGTATAGTAACACACACTGCTCTTTACAGTCAGTATAGTAACGCACGCTGCACTTTACAGTCAGTATAGTAACACATGCTGCACTTTACAGTCAGTATAGTAACACACGCTGCTCTTTACAGTCAGTATAGTAATGCATGCTGCACTTTACAGTCAGTATAGTAACACACGCTGCACTTTACAGTCAGTATAGTAACGCATGCTGCTCTTTACAGTCAGTATAGTAACGCATGCTGCACTTTACAGTCAGTATAGTAACACACGCTGCACTTTACAATCAGTATAGTAACACACGCTGCACTTTACAGTCAGTATAGTAACACATGCTGCACTTTACAGTCAGTATAGTAACACACGCTGCTCTTTACAGTCAGTATAGTAACACACGCTGCTCTTTACAGTCAGTATAGTAACGCACGCTGCACTTTACAGTCAGTATAGTAACACATGCTGCACTTTACAGTCAGTATAGTAACACACGCTGCACTTTACAGTCAGTATAGTAACACATGCTGCACTTTACAGTCAGTATAGTAACACACACTGCTCTTTACAGTCAGTATAGTAACGCACGCTGCACTTTACAGTCAGTATAGTAACACCTGCTGCACTTTACAGTCAGTATAGTAACACACGCTGCACTTTACAGTCAGTATAGTAACACACGCTGCTCTTTACAGTCAGTATAGTAACGCACGCTGCACTTTACAGTCAGTATAGTAACACATGCTGCACTTTACAGTCAGTATAGTAACACACGCTGCTCTTTACAGTCAGTATAGTAACACATGCTGCACTTTACAGTCAGTATAGTAACACATGCGGCACTTTACAGTCAGTATAGTAACGCATGCTGCTCTTTACAGTCAGTATAGTAACGCACGCTGCTCTTTACAGTCAGTATAGTAACACACGCGGCACTTTACAGTCAGTATAGTAACGCATGCTGCTCTTTACAGTCAGTATAGTAACGCACGCTGCACTTTACAGTCAGTATAGTAACACACGCTGCACTTTACAGTCAGTATAGTAACGCATGCTGCACTTTACAGTCAGTATAGTAACACACGCTGCAATTTACAGTCAGTATAGTAACGCATGCTGCTCTTTACAGTCAGTATAGTAACGCCTGCTGCACTTTACAGTCAGTATAGTAACACACGCTGCACTTTACAGTCAGTATAGTAACACATGCAGCACTTTACAGTCAGTATAGTAACGCACGCTGCACTTTACAGTCAGTATAGTAACGCACGCTGCACTTTACAGTCAGTATAGTAACACACGCGGCACTTTACAGTCAGTATAGTAACACATGCTGCTCTTTACAGTCAGTATAGTAACACATGCTGCACATTACAGTCAGTATAGTAACGCATGCGGCACTTTACAGTCAGTACAGTAACGCATGCTGCTCTTTACAGTCAGTATAGTAACGCACGCTGCACTTTACAGTCAGTATAGTAACGCACGCTGCACTTTACAGTCAGTATAGTAACGCACGCTGCACTTTACAGTCAGTATAGTAACGCACGCTGCACTTTACAGTCAGTATAGTAACGCACGCTGCACTTTACAGTCAGTATAGTAACGCACGCTGCACTTTACAGTCAGTATAGTAACACACGCGGCACTTTACAGTCAGTATAGTAACGCACGCTGCTCTTTACAGTCAGTATAGTAACACATGCTGCACTTTACAGTCAGTATAGTAACACATGCGGCACTTTACAGTCAGTATAGTAACACATGCTGCACTTTACAGTCAGTATAGTAACACATGCTGCACTTTACAGTCAGTATAGTAACACATGCTGCTCTTTACAGTCAGTATAGTAACACACGCTGCTCTTTACAGTCAGTATAGTAACACATGCTGCACTTTACAGTCAGTATAGTAACACATGCTGCACTTTACAGTCAGTATAGTAACACATGCTGCTCTTTACAGTCAGTATAGTAACACACGCTGCAATTTACAGTCAGCATAGTAACGCATGCTGCTCTTTACAGTCAGTATAGTAACGCCTGCTGCACTTTACAGTCAGTATAGTAACACACGCTGCACTTTACAGTCAGTATAGTAACACATGCAGCACTTTACAGTCAGTATAGTAACGCACGCTGCACTTTACAGTCAGTATAGTAACGCACGCTGCACTTTACAGTCAGTATAGTAACACACGCGGCACTTTACAGTCAGTATAGTAACACATGCTGCTCTTTACAGTCAGTATAGTAACACATGCTGCACATTACAGTCAGTATAGTAATGCACGCTGCACTTTACAGTCAGTATAGTAACACACGCTGCACTTTACAGTCAGTATAGTAACGCACGCTGCTCTTTACAGTCAGTATAGTAACGCACGCTGCTCTTTACAGTCAGCATAGTAACGCACGCTGCTCTTCACAGTCAGTATAGTAACACATGCGGCACTTTACAGTCAGTATAGTAACACATGCGGCACTTTACAGTCAGTATAGTAACACACGCTGCACTTTACAGTCAGTATAGTAACGCACGCTGCACTTTACAGTCAGTATAGTAACGCCTGCTGCACTTTACAGTCAGTATAGTAACGCACGCTGCACTTTACAGTCAGTATAGTAACACACGCTGCACTTTACAGTCAGTATAGTAACACACGCTGCTCTTTACAGTCAGTATAGTAACACACGCTGCTCTTTACAGTCAGTATAGTAACGCATGCTGCACTTTACAGTCAGTATAGTAACACATGCGGCACTTTACAGTCAGTATAGTAACGCATGCTGCTCTTTACAGTCAGTATAGTAACGCATGCTGCACTTTACAGTCAGTATAGTAACGCACGCTGCACTTTACAGTCAGTATAGTAACGCACGCTGCACTTTACAGTCAGTATAGTAACACATGCAGCACTTTACAGTCAGTATAGTAACACACGCTGCACTTTACAGTCAGTATAGTAACGCACGCTGCACTTTACAGTCAGTATAGTAACACATGCAGCACTTTACAGTCAGTATAGTAACGCACGCTGCACTTTACAGTCAGTATAGTAACGCACGCTGCACTTTACAGTCAGTATAGTAACACACGCGGCACTTTACAGTCAGTATAGTAACACATGCTGCTCTTTACAGTCAGTATAGTAACACATGCTGCACATTACAGTCAGTATAGTAACACACGCTGCACTTTACAGTCAGTATAGTAACACACGCTGCACTTTACAGTCAGTATAGTAACGCACGCTGCTCTTTACAGTCAGTATAGTAACGCACGCTGCACTTTACAGTCAGTATAGTAACGCACGCTGCTCTTTACAGTCAGCATAGTAACGCACGCTGCTCTTCACAGTCAGTATAGTAACACATGCGGCACTTTACAGTCAGTATAGTAACACATGCGGCACTTTAAAGTCAGTATAGTAACACACGCTGCTCTTTACAGTCAGTATAGTAACACACGCTGCACTTTACAGTCAGTATAGTAACACACGCTGCACTTTACAGTCAGTATAGTAACACATGCTGCACTTTACAGTCAGTACAGTAACACATGCTGCACTTTACAGTCAGTATAGTAACACATGCGGCACTTTACAGTCAGTATAGTAACACATGCGGCACTTTACAGTCAGTATAGTAACACACGCTGCTCTTTACAGTCAGTATAGTAACACACGCTGCACTTTACAGTCAGTATAGTAACACACGCTGCACTTTACAGTCAGTATAGTAATGCATGCTGCACTTTACAGTCAGTACAGTAACACATGCTGCACTTTACAGTCAGTATAGTAACACATGCTGCACTTTACAGTCAGTATAGTAACACATGCGGCACTTTACAGTCAGTATAGTAACACATGCGGCACTTTACAGTCAGTATAGTAACACACGCTGCACTTTACAGTCAGTATAGTAACGCACGCTGCACTTTACAGTCAGTATAGTAACGCCTGCTGCACTTTACAGTCAGTATAGTAACGCACGCTGCACTTTACAGTCAGTATAGTAACACACGCTGCACTTTACAGTCAGTATAGTAACACACGCTGCTCTTTACAGTCAGTATAGTAACACACGCTGCTCTTTACAGTCAGTATAGTAACGCATGCTGCACTTTACAGTCAGTATAGTAACACATGCGGCACTTTACAGTCAGTATAGTAACGCATGCTGCTCTTTACAGTCAGTATAGTAACGCATGCTGCACTTTACAGTCAGTATAGTAACGCACGCTGCACTTTACAGTCAGTATAGTAACGCACGCTGCACTTTACAGTCAGTATAGTAACACACGCTGCACTTTACAGTCAGTATAGTAACGCACGCTGCACTTTACAGTCAGTATAGTAACACATGCAGCACTTTACAGTCAGTATAGTAACGCACGCTGCACTTTACAGTCAGTATAGTAACGCACGCTGCACTTTACAGTCAGTATAGTAACACACGCGGCACTTTACAGTCAGTATAGTAACACATGCTGCTCTTTACAGTCAGTATAGTAACACATGCTGCACATTACAGTCAGTATAGTAACACACGCTGCACTTTACAGTCAGTATAGTAACGCACGCTGCTCTTTACAGTCAGTATAGTAACGCACGCTGCACTTTACAGTCAGTATAGTAACGCACGCTGCTCTTTACAGTCAGCATAGTAACGCACGCTGCTCTTCACAGTCAGTATAGTAACACATGCGGCACTTTACAGTCAGTATAGTAACACATGCGGCACTTTACAGTCAGTATAGTAACACACGCTGCTCTTTACAGTCAGTATAGTAACACACGCTGCTCTTTACAGTCAGTATAGTAACGCACGCTGCACTTTACAGTCAGTATAGTAACACATGCTGCACTTTACAGTCAGTATAGTAACACACGCTGCACTTTACAGTCAGTATAGTAACACATGCTGCACTTTACAGTCAGTATAGTAACACACACTGCTCTTTACAGTCAGTATAGTAACGCACGCTGCACTTTACAGTCAGTATAGTAACACCTGCTGCACTTTACAGTCAGTATAGTAACACACGCTACACTTTACAGTCAGTATAGTAACACACGCAGCTCTTTACAGTCAGTATAGTAACGCACGCTGCACTTTACAGTCAGTATAGTAACACATGCTGCACTTTACAGTCAGTATAGTAACACATGCTGCACTTTACAGTCAGTATAGTAACACACGCTGCTCTTTACAGTCTGTATAGTAACACATGCGGCACTTTACAGTCAGTATAGTAACGCATGCTGCTCTTTACAGTCAGTATAGTAACGCACGCTGCTCTTTACAGTCAGTATAGTAACACACGCGGCACTTTACAGTCAGTATAGTAACGCATGCTGCTCTTTACAGTCAGTATAGTAACGCATGCTGCTCTTTACAGTCAGTATAGTAACGCATGCTGCTCTTTACAGTCAGTATAGTAACGCATGCTGCTCTTTACAGTCAGTATAGTAACACATGCGGCACTTTACAGTCAGTATAGTAACGCATGCTGCTCTTTACAGTCAGTATAGTAACACACGCTGCACTTTACAGTCAGTATAGTAACGCATGCTGCACTTTACAGTCAGTATAGTAACGCATGCTGCACTTTACAGTCAGTATAGTAACACACGCTGCTCTTTACAGTCAGTATAGTAACGCATGCTGCACTTTACAGCCAGTATAGTAACGCACGCTGCTCTTTACAGTCAGTATAGTAACACACGCTGCTCTTTACAGTCAGTATAGTAACACACGCTGCTCTTTACAGTCAGTATAGTAACACATGCTGCTCTTTACAGTCAGTATAGTAACACATGCTGCACTTTACAGTCAGTATAGTAACACACGCTGCACTTTACAGTCAGTATAGTAACGCATGCTGCTCTTTACAGTCAGTATAGTAACACACGCTGCACTTTACAGTCAGTATAGTAACGCATGCTGCACTTTACAGTCAGTATAGTAACACATGCTGCACTTTACAGTCAGTATAGTAACACATGCTGCTCTTTACAGTCAGTATAGTAACGCACGCTGCACTTTACAGTCAGTATAGTAACGCACGCTGCACTTGCTTTCTGTCCACGTCTGTTGGATCTGTACTGCCAATCCGTAATATTTGTAAACCGAAACTGCACAGACCAGACTAGGAATGAATGTGATCATCGAGCCAGTAATATAATCTGAAAACTATTCACTGCATGTTCAGGTCTTAAAGGGGTCGTCCCAAGATTAAATGTTATCCCCTCTCTACAGGATAGGAGATAACATGCTGATCAGTGGGGGTCCCTCGTACCCCTGAGTTAATGACGCTGCAGGTCAAGCATACACCCTGCCGCTCCAGTTACTCAGGGGTACAAGGGACCACCGTTCCAGTTATCAGTGGGGGTCCCAGTGGTCAGACCCCCACCGATCAGCATGTTATGTCCTGTCCTGTAGACAGGGGATAACATTTAATCTTGGAACAACCCCTTTAACTTCGAGGGGCAAAAATGTATATTTAGAAAAAAAGGCATATGGAACAGAAGCAAAGCAAAAAATAAACTGCGCACAACCTATAAATAAATATGTACCAGCAGTGAATATACCGCACAGATCCATATATAGCAGCAGTGAATATACCGCACAGATCCATATATAGCAGCAGTGTATATACCGCACAGATCCATATATAGCAGCAGTGTATATACCGCACAGATCAATACATAGCAGCAGTGACCAGCAAGGAGGGAGGTTGTGTGTGAGAGAGCTGCTGTGTGTGTGTGTTTGGTGGACCACACCCGAGATCCAGGGAGTTTCCTTTCTTTCACCAGCCCAGGTTTCTATCACCTGCCTGGGCTAAGGAAGCTTCCCTGAAGGAGGCTCCATTCATACATGGAGCCTCAGACCTCTACCCCCTGGAGCATGCAGGCGGGGGGTAGGGGGTCTTCCCAACCTGCTGGGAGCGTGCAGCCAGCATCAGGGGTGAGAAGGTCATCCCGTGTAAAGATCTGTGCGGCCCCCCCTGATGCTGGGGCTCTGGAAGGAGCCAGGAGGAGAGACATGGCGGATCATCCAGGTGGAGGACCAGAAGGCCCAGCAAGGCCAGATGCCCGACCAAGGGACCAGAGCACGGTCGAGGAGTGGGGGCTACTTCGGTCAGGAGAGTCTGTGGAGACGTTCAGCTCCCGCCTAGCTGCCCGGCTGGAAGAATACCGGGACCTCGGTAAGTCCCTGCGGCGGCTGCGGGAAGATCTGGCGGCCGCAAGGGGACGAGCAGCTAAAACATCAGGCTCCAAGAGGTCCCGGTATAATCTACAGGTAAAGGAAATACTGGAAGAAATTAATATGGTGGAGGAGAGAAAGATGGAGATTGTGGTCGGTGGGGGAGCCTTCGGGGAGAAATTGGAGAATGATGAAAGGTTTTCCCTGATGGCGTCCCCCACGCAAAGTAATGAAACCCCCTGCAAAAGGGGAGTAAAGGCATTGGCTGCTAAAAGTGCAGAGGCAGTGGAGGCCGCAAAAGTGGAGGCCGCAAAAGTGGAGGCCGCAAAAGTGGAGGCCGAAAAAATGGAGGCCGCAAAATTGGAGGCCGCAGAAGTGGAGGCCACAGAAATGGAGGAAAGCGTGGAGGTGGAGAGGACGCCTACCCGGGAGGAGACGGGCTCGGAGGACCCCTGGGAGGGCAGTAATGGAGGGGCAAGTGGGGAACTTTCCTGCAGCCAAGGTGTGCAAGACATTGAATCGGGCAGTGGGCACCCCCCGGGGTTGCTCACGCAAATACGGCTGCAGGAGTCCCCAGTGTCCCTCCAGAACTTTACTTTTGGAGCTGAGTTGCCACCAGAGGAGGACAAAGTACAGAAGAAGAAGCTTTGGAAGTTAAGGCGGAAGAAAACAAAGGCGAAGACAGGTGGGGTATCCTATAAATATTCCTACCTGTCTTCCTTGCGTTCCGGACCGGGTGAGAGCTCGGTTCGGGACGCAAACCCCGCAAATCCCCCAGCTCCGGCCTCTGCAGTGGGGTCGTGGCGGGTATGTGGGCAGAAAGATATGGTGCTGGTTTTGAGCAATGTGGCCAAGATGGCGCCAGACGCCGTCTCCTGTAAAGGAGGTGGTGTCGATGGCCACGTGGCGCTAGGGGGCGTGTCCCCATGTCCGGCGGATGGGGAACCTCAGAAGCCGGTCTCTGGCGCAAGCCGGAGGCCGGGGGACGGGGGGAACCGGAAACCGGATGTGGCGCCGAAAAACCGGAAGTCCGCTGGTCATGTGACTCGGCCGGCGGACGCACCAGAAAGTGTTGCGGCAGCGAGTGGTGGCGGTAGGAGAGGCTTCGGCACTGCTGGCCATCCCCCGACGGGAGGGGGGGGTGGTTTGGTGCCGGGAGCGGCTCTAGCTGTGCCTGCGGCCCCTCCATCTGCATCGCCGCAAGGCGGTGGGAGGGGTTTAGCGGGCACGGGGGGTGACGGCACCCCTCCTCCCGAACATTGCATTGGTGGCGCAGCAGAAATGGAGGTCGGTGAAGCGGAGGGTGCTGAGGGATTGCCGCCTGAGATATCCGGCGGCGCCCCAGAAGTAGCGGCACCTGATGATGTGGAGACCCCAAAAACAACATATATAAAGCCTATGGACAAAAGGAAGAACTCCGTTACCAGCCTGACCGGTATGAAAGTTGTGGAGAGGAATGTAAGTGAAAATGTAAATATTAATGGTAATGTTAGTAGTGTTGGTAATATTGTTGGTGGTGGTAATGTTGTGGATGTTAATGTGGGTTGTAATATTGTGGGGGGAGTGTCAACCATTGGCGGGCCGGTTGCTCCTTCTGCCAGAGCGCCCGGCAGGTCGTATGCGGGCGTTGTGGTGGGGGGACCGTCGGCCCACCCATCCTCATCTTCTGGGCCCGGGGACGGCAGTTTGCAACAGCGCCTCCTAGAAGCCTTAAGGGAGGGGAAGCAGACGATAACAGTAGGGGGAGTGCAGAAGGACCTATCCTTTTGGATAAATAGGTATGGTCTGGATGCCTTCCGAGAGAGACGGGGAGATCAGTGGTCGCTCCCAACAACCGGGCCGGCCGTGGCCAGGAGGAATGTGGTCCGTCTCCAGTGGCGTGGCAATGATGCGTGCCCTCCTCGTAAGAGGGTGGTGGAGCTGCTGCTGGAGATGGGCTTCAAGGCGAGTGACATCTACGCCTTGATACATCCTCATGGTACGGCTGAGTTTGACATCAGCTTTGTTCAGCCGGGGGGCCTTGAGGTCTTCTGGGGGAACTATGAGCTGGTGAAAAGCGAGCCCGGCTGGCGAGGGTTTGCTGCGCAAGCAATCTCTCGCCAGAATGGTCTCAGGAAAGTGACCGTTCTTACCCGTAACGAGTCGCTTTCCTGTGTGGACATCATGACCTGGTTGGGAAGATACGGTGAGGTAGCAGAGATGCCACGGAAGAACTGCGATGAGTTTGGCATCTGGTCGGGAGCCTGGACGTTTATGGTTAAACTTAAGCGTCTGGGGCAGACGGTGTCCCACATACCATCATCTGCTTTCTTGGGAAGAGATCGAATCCTTGTCTTCTACCAGGGGCAGCCGAAGCTGTGTCACCGGTGTGGCGACCCCTCACACTTGAGCGCAAGCTGCACTGTGCAGAAGTGCGCTCATTGTGGGGGGGTAGGCCATCTGGCCGCATCGTGTGAGCAGATTAGGTGTAACCTGTGTGGTGACCTAGGTCACCCTTTCAGTCGGTGTCCGCGCTCAGTCGTCAATGTCTGTTCCAACCCTACGGAGAATGTAAGGAGGGAGGTCTCCGTGGGCGAGGGGGCGGACAGAGACGATAGAGCCCAAGAGCAAAGGACGAACGCCAGGAGGGGACCCCCTTCTCGTCAGAGAAGGGCGCAAAAACGCAGAAGGGAACGAGAGCTGAGGAGGACCCAGGAAACTGGGGACTCCTCTGGCTCGGACCTGGATGCCCCCCAGGATACTGATGCTCTTGGGGGGGCCGTACTGGACGAGGAGATAAGGAGGATAGAGAGAGAGCAGAGGGCTGAGGACTCCCAGTCCTCCCACTATGAAAGTGTGGAAGAGGAAGGGAGGTCACAGCCTAAAACAAAACAGGGGACACCGGGTAACATCAAAACAGGGCTAAAAACATCTGGCCCTGCCCCGGCCAAGGAAGGCAAAACCTGCACCCCCCTGGTGTGCTCCCCCAACCGATACCGTGTTCTCATGGATATTCCAGACCCCCAGGACGGGGGGGAGAGCACGGTAGGGAGTCTAGGTGTCGTTGAGCCTCCTCTTCTGCGGGGGCCACTGTCCCCGGGGGAGGGGGTCGGCCCGGACCCAGGAGATGAGAATGGGAGGGGGGTGGTGGAGGTTATGGACTCCTCAAAAACAAAAAAAAGAGGTAAAGAGGGTGAGGGGTCCTCCTCAGAGGAGAAAGCAAGGGGTGGGAAGAAGAAAACCGTCTAACTCAATCATTTATGATGGCGGCACCCACTCCGTTGACGCTGGCATCGATTAATGTTGCCAGCATTAAGTCGAATATGGCTAGATTTGCAGCCTTTGATTTTCTCGGCCGGGTTGAAGCTGACATTTTGTTTTTGCAGGAGACCAGACTGTCACTTTTGGCAGAGGTCGTGAAAGCTAGGAGGGAGTGGCGACGTGGGCCCTCCTACTGGTCTCTTGCGGCTGAGCCATATAGCGGGGTGGCGGTACTTTTTACCGCACCGGTCACATGCCGGCGGATGATCGAGTTAGAAATGGGGCGGTGCTTGATCTTAGATGTTCTCATGAGGGGACAAGAACTAAGACTCATTAACATCTACGGTCCCCAGACAAAGTGGGACCGGAAAAGTCTCTTCATGAGGATTAAGCCCTTCCTTTTTACAGGCCGACAAGTCATTTTTGGAGGGGACTTTAACACTGTCGTTAGGCCCCAAGACAGAGGAGGTTCCAGAAAGGTACTGGCCTATGATAGTGTCGAGTTGAATAGAATAGCTAGTGATGCTCGCCTGGAGGACATCCACATTCGGTATACCCCAGGCCACTCGGGATTCACCTATCATAGTGGTAGTCGTAGATCCAGAATAGACAGGTTTTTTTTAAAGGAGGACGCCATCTCTTCGGCAGTGTCCGTCGTTGAGGTGGAGTTCTCCGATCACTGTATGATTATGTTTTCTTTGAATGTTGCAGAGTCCCTCCAGATGGGAAGAGGTATATGGAGGCTGAATTCTACTCTCCTGGAAGAAGCAGAGATAAGACAGGCCTTCGAGGATTTTCTTCAGAGCCAGGTACCTTTATTGGATCTAGGTGGTACTAAGTCTGAGTGGTGGGAGGTGTTCAAAGAACGGGTGGCTGAGTTTTTCCGTCAGATCTCGTGCCTCAGGTCTATGAGCAGGTATCGCCTGTATCAAGACATGAGGAGGAAACTCGAACATCTAGTCTCAACCGGAGGTAGCCGTGAGGAAATCTCCGTGGTGAAAGCTCTGCTCAAAAGATGCCAATATGATAGGCACACGTCTTTGGTTCTTGAACGGGATTTCGGGAGGTACCGCTCGCCCGACCCTTACAAGAACTGCAAGATGTCAGTGAGTCGTAAGGTGGTGACAGGACTGGTAGATAGTACAGGCTCCCTGATGAGATCCAAATCAGGGATCCTGGAGGTCATCAGATCCTTTTATTCGCAGCTTTTGGGTGAGCAGGATCTAAACCGAGACGAAATGTCGGCTTTCCTGGCTGAAACCATCCCTGAGCCAGGAGCAGACCCCTCGCTTGGTGTTTTGACAGAGTCGATCAAGGAAGAGGAAGTGATGCTGGCGATTGATGGGTTGGCCATCAAAAAGTCGCCAGGCCCAGATGGCTTAACATCTGAGTTTTATAAGGCTTTTAAGGGAACCTTAGTTCCCCTCTTGACTGCGGTTTTTAATGAGTGCCTCTCCTCGGGCGCTCTTCCAAAGTCAATGGGCAAGTCGGCCTTGATCATTCTGTCAAAGGGTAAGGATTCGACACGTATTGAGAACTGGCGTCCCATAGCGCTCCTCAATACGGACAGAAAGGTTCTCGCAAAAGTACTGTTTAATCGGCTGGTGAAGTTTGCACCCCGGCTCCTTTCGTCGGCCCAGCATTGCTCTGTTCCAGGCCGCAGCACCTTTAGTGCTGTCCTCAGTGTCAGAGAGGCAGTGGAGCAGGGACATTCTGGCCGATGGGAGGGGTACATGCTGTCCTTGGATCAGGCCAAAGCTTTTGACCGGGTGAATCACAAGTACCTTTGGTCAGTCCTTCTGAGGTATGGCCTACCGGGTGAGTTCGTTAATTGGCTCCAGACCCTATACGCTGGGGCTGAGTCTTTTGCACTGGTGAACGGTTGGACTGGAACCCCCTTTGAGGTTGGGTCTGGTGTCCGCCAGGGTTGTCCCTTAAGCCCCTTGCTGTATGTTTTCGCGATCGACCCCTTTCTTAGGCGGCTCGATCGTGGGCCATTGGCGGGGGTGGGGATGGACTTGGAGGAGCCGGAAGCCACTCAGAGGGTGGTTGCGTACGCGGATGACGTCACTATCTTTGTCTCCTCGAGAGGGGAGGCAGAGTGGGTGATGTCAGAAGTTGAGCGCTACTCACGGGCATCTGGGTCCAGGATCAACCGGGACAAGTGTGAAAGTCTCTGGCTGGGGGGAGGGGATCCTAGTTTTGATCTCCCGGACACCCTCCCAGAGCCCAAAGGGTCTGCTAAAATCTTAGGCATTGAATTTGGCCCGGGTGATTACCCCATGAAAAACTGGGAAGGTAGGCTATCAATAGCTGCCCAGAAGGTTGGCCAATGGAAGGGATGGTCTTTGTCCCTTAGGGAAAGGGTTCACCTGGCCAAGGCTTACCTGATGCCCATGTTGCTCTACCTTGGCAGCGTGTGCATGTTGCCAGAACCTCTCTGGACTCGGGTCTATAGCCTGTTCTTCCAACTGTTATGGGGAAACAGGCTTAACCTAATCAAGAGGGAGGTTACTTACCTACCGAGGAAACTAGGTGGGTTAGGTATGGTTAACCCAGTGGTGTTTCTAGTAAACACCTTCATTAAAATTAATTTGGCAAACCTCTTTGAAAGAGAAAGGGCTCCTCTGTGGATATCCTCCTGCAGGGGATGGTTTCGGCCTTTCTTCCAGGAATGGGAGACAGGAGGCCAAGCGAAAGACCTGCGTGTACCCCATGGGCACCTCCCGGCTTATGCCGCCCCGGTTCTGAAGGTTGTTCGTCGGTGGGGTCTGGAGGCGAGGGAGATCAAGACCATGTCGAGAAAATTTCTTGACAGAAAGGTCTTGTTGACCTGCTTCCAGAAGCCCCTGGCGCTCAGGGACTGCCCAAGTAGCGACCTCGGGGTGGGATTAAAACTTTTAAACTCTGTGAGGATTCCCCAGAAATTTTGGGATCTGGCTTGGCGCTGCTTCCATGGGAGGCTGTATGTAAGGGGCAATCTGAAGTACAGAAACTCCGATGAAAGAGGTTGTCCTCGGGAGGAGTGCGATGACACGCTGGAAAGCATGGACCATTTCTTGCTTCAGTGTCCCTTCAATGCAGAGGTTTACAAACGGGTGGGTGCCTCCATCGGTTGGCCCGGTCTGACCAACCTCTCCTACGCTGGTTGGGCCTATGGGGCATTCGGAGACCTGGGTGGAAGGGATCATTGCACTTCTTTTTTAGTTAGTTTAGTGATCAGGTATTTCACGTGGAACGCACGGTGCTTAGTATCGACTCAGTGTAAAATCCTCCTGGAGGACGAGGTGTGTAGGAATATCATGGGTGACCTGGTGAAGGTCCGGTCTCTGGAGGTTGAGAAACTGGGTGCATCCAAGGCCTCTCGACTTTGGAGGGGCTTCAATTTTAGGGTGCCCTAGGTGGAACCAACCTTCAGGGGGAGGGGAGGGAGTGCCCCTGGGTATTAGACTGGAGGTGGGGGTCTGCACCTGGCCATGACACCGGGAAATAGCGATAGGGACAGAATGAGAGACAGCAGGAGGGACAGATTAGTTTATAAAGTAATAAGGGATAGAGATAGGGCAAGCAGCATAGGTTTAGCGATAGGGACCGGGGTGGTGGTTGGGGGTTGGCTTTGGCCTCTGGGCTGGTGCTCTAGGGGGGCTTTCCTCTCTCTCTCCTCTGGTGATGGGCTGAGTAAGCACAAGTAGGTTTTTGTTTTGAGCTTTTTGGAGACAGAAAAAGGGCTTACAAGCAGCCAAACTTAGGTTTTCGGGTTATTGTATACAGTATGATATTTTGTTATAGTTATGTGTCGGTATGATTATATGGTGTATAGGTGTATGCATGGGTTTGAGTGAATGTTTAGATAAGATGGGCAGTAGATAGGTGGGGTGGGGGGCCTGGGGGTGTGCCCATCCCGATTCTGGACTACGTGGACGTGAGGAGGACATGAGACGTGGGATCGGGCTGGGTGGGTGATGTGTTGGGTGGTGGGGGCCAGCATCTGAACTATGCGGACATGGAAGGACATGAGGCGTGATGCTGGTTGGGGGAGGTGATGGGTGGTGATGGATAAGTTAGTGTGTACAGGGTTAGGTATGAATGTGGATAAGTTAATAAAATAAAAAAAAGTAAAAAATATATAAAAAAAAAAAAAAAAAAAAAAAAAATAATAATTTCAAAAATTAGAAAAAAATAAATAAATAAATATATATATATATATATATATATATATATATATATATATATATTTTTGTGTTTTGTTCTTTTCTTTTCATTTACATGGTGCACTGGAGTAAGTGCACCATGGGATGGTAACTTTTATTTTCAGAGTTTATTATTATTATTATTATTATTATTATTATTATTATTATTATTTTGTTTATATTATTATTGTGATTATTATTTATTTTGTTTTATATATGTCTTAATTTTTTTTTTAGGGGGCCATTGGTTGGCACATGGTTTTTAAGAGTATGTTGTATATAGTGTTATAGTTATGTTTTCTTGGGGTTGGGGGGGTATAGGTGTGTGTACGAATGAGTATGGGATTATAGTTATGTATGCATGGGGATTTATGTAAGAAGGGCCAGGCTGGGTAAATTGTACAGAAATGTACATAAGTTTTGTTTTGTTGTGTTTGTTTTGTAAATACCGTTTATTTTGTAATGTTTTATATTTTTCTATTAAAAGAGTAGCAGCAGTGACTAGCAAGGAGGGAGGTTGTGTGTGAGAGAGCTCCTGAGTGTGTGCTGTTTGTGTGCTGTGTGGACCACACCCGGAATCCAGGGAGTTTCCTTTCTTTCACCAGCCCAGGTTTCTATCACCTGCCTGGGCTAAGGAAGCTTCCCTGAAGGAGGCTCCATTCATACATGGAGCCTCAGACCTCTACCCCCTGGAGCATGCAGGCGGGGGGTAGGGGGTCTTCCCAACCTGCTGGGAGCGTGCAGCCAGCATCAGGGGTGAGAAGGTCATTCCGTGTAAAGATCTGTGCGGCCCCCCCTGATGCTGGGGCTCTGGAAGGAGCCAGGAGGAGAGACATGGCGGATCATCCAGGTGGAGGACCAGAAGGCCCAGCAAGGCCAGATGCCCGACCAAGGGACCAGAGCACGGTCGAGGAGTGGGGGCTACTGCAGTCGGGGGAGTCGATGGAGACGTTCAGCTCCCGCCTAGCTGCCCGGCTGGAAGAATACCGGGACCTCGGTAAGTCCCTGCGGCGGCTGCGTGAAGATCTGGCGGTCGCCAGGGGACGAGCCGCAAAAACATCAGGCACCAAGAGGTCCCGGTATAGTCTCCAGGTAAAACAAATCCTGGAGGAAGTCAAGGCGGTGGAGGAAAGGCGATCGGAGATCGTGGCTGGTGGGGGAGCCTTCGGGGAGAAGCTGGAAAACGATGAGAGGTTTTCCCTGATGGCGTCCCCCACACAAGGTAACGAAACCCCCTGGAAAGGGGAAGTAGCAAAAAAGAAAGACAGCAAAGTCAGGAAAAATAAGGATGCTAATGCTGCTATAAACATGGAGGCCGTGGAAGTGGAGGCCGTGGAAGTGGAGGCCGTGGAAGTGGAGGCCGTGGAAACGGAGGCCGTGGAAGTGGAGGCTGGAGAAATTGTGGAGATGGAGGAGAGTGTGGAAGCGGAGGAGAGTGTGGAAGCGGAGGAGGAGAGGATGCTGACCCGGGGGGAGACGGAGACGGGCTCAGAGGCCCCCTGGGAAAGCAGCAATGGAGAGGCAAATGTGGAACATTCCTATAACCGATCTGTGGAGAACTATGAATCTAACAGTGAGCACCCCCCGGGGTTGCTCACACAAATACGGCAGCAGGAGTCCCCAGTGTCTATGCAGAATTTTTCGTTTGGAGCAGAGTTGCCGCCAGAGGAGGAAAAAAGGAAGAAGAAAAAATTATGGAAGATGAGGAAGAAGGCAAAGGCGAAGACAGGTGGAGTAACCTATAAGTATTCCTACCTGTCTTCCTTGCGTTCCGGACCGGGTGAGAGCTCGGTTCGGGACGCAAACCCCGCAAATCCCCCAGCTCCGGCCTCTGCAGTGGGGTCGTGGCGGGTATGTGGGCAGAAAAATATGGTGCTGGTTTTGAGCAATGTGGCCAAGATGGCGCCAGATGCCGTCTCCTGTAAAGGAGGTGGTGTCGATGGCCACGTGGCGCTAGGGGGCGTGTCCCCATGTCCGGCGGATGGGGAACCTCAGAAGCCGGTCTCTGGCGCAAGCCGGAGGCCGGGGGACGGGGGGAACCGGAAACCGGATGTGGCGCCGGAAAACCGGAAGTCCGCTGGTCATGTGACTCGGCCGGCGGACGCACCAAAAAGTGTTGCGGCAGCGAGTGGTGGCGGTAGGAGAGGCTCCGGCACTGCTGGCCATCCCCCGACGGGAGGGGGGGTTGGTTTGGTGCCGGGAGCGGCTCTAGCGGTGCCTGCGGCCCCTCCATCTGCATCGCCGCAAGGCGGTGGGAGGGGTTTAGCGGGCACGGGGGGTGACGGCACCCCTCCTCCCGAACATTGCATTGGTGGCGCAGCAGATATGGAGGTCGGTGAAGCGGAGGGTGCTGAGGGATTGCCGCCTGAGATATCCGGCGGCGCCCCAGAAGTAGCGGCACCTGATGATGTGGAGACCCCAAAAACGACAAAAACAACTTATAAAAAGCCCATGGACAAGAGGAAGAACTCTGTAACCAGCCTGGCCGGTATGAAAGTTGTGGAGAGGAATGTAAGTGGAAATGTAAATATTAATGGTAGCGTTAGTAGTGTTGGTAATATTGTTGGTGGTGGTAATGTTGTGGATGTTAATGTGGGTTGTAATATTGTGGGGGGAGTGTCAACCAGTGGCGGGCCGGTTGCTCCTTCTGCCAGAGCGCCCGGCAGGTCGTATGCGGGCGTTGTGGTGGGGGGACCGTCGGCCCACCCATCCTCATCTTCTGGGCCCGGGGACGGCAGTTTGCAACAGCGCCTCCTAGAAGCCTTAAGGGAGGGGAAGCAGACGATAACAGTAGGGGGAGTGCAGAAGGACCTATCCTTTTGGATAAATAGGTATGGTCTGGATGCCTTCCGAGAGAGACGGGGAGATCAGTGGTCGCTCCCAACAACCGGGCCGGCCGTGGCCAGGAGGAATGTAGTCCGTCTCCAGTGGCGTGGCAATGATGCGTGCCCTCCTCGTAAGAGGGTGGTGGAGCTGCTGCTGGAGATGGGCTTCAAGGCGAGTGACATCTACGCCTTGATACATCCTCATGGTACGGCTGAGTTTGACATCAGCTTTGTTCAGCCGGGGGGCCTTGAGGTCTTCTGGGGGAACTATGAGCTGGTGAAAAGCGAGCCCGGCTGGCGAGGGTTTGCTGCGCAAGCAATCTCTCGCCAGAATGGTCTCAGGAAAGTGACCGTTCTTACCCGTAACGAGTCGCTTTCCTGTGTGGACATCATGACCTGGTTGGGAAGATACGGTGAGGTAGCAGAGATGCCACGGAAGAACTGCGATGAGTTTGGCATCTGGTCGGGAGCCTGGACGTTTATGGTTAAACTTAAGCGTCTGGGGCAGACGGTGTCCCACATACCATCATCTGCTTTCTTGGGAAGAGATCGAATCCTTGTCTTCTACCAGGGGCAGCCGAAGCTGTGTCACCGGTGTGGCGACCCCTCACACTTGAGCGCAGGCTGCACTGTGCAGAAGTGCGCTCATTGTGGGGGGGTAGGCCATCTGGCCGCATCGTGTGAGCAGATTAGGTGTAACCTGTGTGGTGACCTAGGTCACCCTTTCAGTCGGTGTCCGCGCTCAGTCGTCAATGTCTGTTCCAACCCTACGGAGAATGTAAGGAGGGAGGTCTCCGTGGGCGAGGGGGCGGACAGAGACGATAGAGCCCAAGAGCAAAGGACGAACGCCAGGAGGGGACCCCCTTCTCGTCAGAGAAGGGTGGAAAAACGCAGAAGGGAACGAGAGCTGAGGAGGACCCAGGAAACTGGGGACTCCTCTGGCTCGGACCTGGATGCCCCCCAGGATACTGATGCTCTTGGGGGGGCCGTACTGGACGAGGAGATAAGGAGGATAGAGAGAGAGCAGAGGGCTGAGGACTCCCAGTCCTCCCACTATGAAAGTGTGGAAGAGGAAGGGAGGTCACAGCCTAAAACAAAACAGGGGACACCGGGTAACATCAAAACAGGGCTAAAAACATCTGGCTCTGCCCCGGCCAAGGAAGGCAAAACCTGCACCCCCCTGGTGTGCTCCCCCAACCGATACCGTGTTCTCATGGATATTCCAGACCCCCAGGCCGGGGGGGAGAGCACGGTAGGGAGTCTAGGAGTCGTTGAGCCTCCTCTTCTGCGGGGGCCACTGTCCCCGGGGGAGGGGGTCGGCCCGGACCCAGGAGATGAGAATGGGAGGGGGGTGGTGGAGGTTATGGACTCCTCAACAACAAAAAAAAGAGGTAAAGAGGGTGAGGGGTCCTCCTCAGAGGAGAAAGCAAGGGGTGGGAAGAAGAAAACCGTCTAACTCAATCATTTATGATGGCGGCACCCACTCCGTTGACGCTGGCATCGATTAACGTTGCCAGCATTAAGTCGAATATGGCTAGATTTGCAGCCTTTGATTTTCTCGGCCGGGTTGAAGCTGACATTTTGTTTTTGCAGGAGACCAGACTGTCACTTTTGGCAGAGGTCGTGAAAGCTAGGAGGGAGTGGCGACGTGGGCCCTCCTACTGGTCTCTTGCGGCTGAGCCATATAGCGGGGTGGCGGTACTTTTTACCGCACCGGTCACATGCCGGCGGATGATCGAGTTAGAAATGGGGCGGTGCTTGATCTTAGATGTTCTCATGAGGGGACAAGAACTAAGACTCATTAACATCTACGGTCCCCAGACAAAGTGGGACCGGAAAAGTCTCTTCATGAGGATTAAGCCCTTCCTTTTTACAGGCCGACAAGTCATTTTTGGAGGGGACTTTAACACTGTCGTTAGGCCCCAAGACAGAGGAGGTTCCAGAAAGGTACTGGCCTATGATAGTGTCGAGTTGAATAGAATAGCTAGTGATGCTCGCCTGGAGGACATCCACATTCGGTATACCCCAGGCCACTCGGGATTCACCTATCATAGTGGTAGTCGTAGATCCAGAATAGACAGGTTTTTTTTAAAGGAGGACGCCATCTCTTCGGCAGTGTCCGTCGTTGAGGTGGAGTTCTCCGATCACTGTATGATTATGTTTTCTTTGAATGTTGCAGAGTCCCTCCAGATGGGAAGAGGTATATGGAGGCTGAATTCTACTCTCCTGGAAGAAGCAGAGATAAGACAGGCCTTCGAGGATTTTCTTCAGAGCCAGGTACCTTTATTGGATCTAGGTGGTACTAAGTCTGAGTGGTGGGAGGTGTTCAAAGAACGGGTGGCTGAGTTTTTCCGTCAGATCTCGTGCCTCAGGTCTATGAGCAGGTATCGCCTGTATCAAGACATGAGGAGGAAACTCGAACATCTAGTCTCAACCGGAGGTAGCCGTGAGGAAATCTCCGTGGTGAAAGCTCTGCTCAAAAGATGCCAATATGATAGGCACACGTCTTTGGTTCTTGAACGGGATTTCGGGAAGTACCGCTCGCCCGACCCTTACAAGAACTGCAAGATGTCAGTGAGTCGTAAGGTGGTGACAGGACTGGTAGATAGTACAGGCTCCCTGATGAGATCCAAATCAGGGATCCTGGAGGTCATCAGATCCTTTTATTCGCAGCTTTTGGGTGAGCAGGATCTAAACCGAGACGAAATGTCGGCTTTCCTGGCTGAAACCATCCCTGAGCCAGGAGCAGACCCCTCGCTTGGTGTTTTGACAGAGTCGATCAAGGAAGAGGAAGTGATGCTGGCGATTGATGGGTTGGCCATCAAAAAGTCGCCAGGCCCAGATGGCTTAACATCTGAGTTTTATAAGGCTTTTAAGGGAACCTTAGTTCCCCTCTTGACTGCGGTTTTTAATGAGTGCCTCTCCTCGGGCGCTCTTCCAAAGTCAATGGGCAAGTCGGCCTTGATCATTCTGTCAAAGGGTAAGGATTCGACACGTATTGAGAACTGGCGTCCCATAGCGCTCCTCAATACGGACAGAAAGGTTCTCGCAAAAGTACTGTTTAATCGGCTGGTGAAGTTTGCACCCCGGCTCCTTTCGTCGGCCCAGCATTGCTCTGTTCCAGGCCGCAGCACCTTTAGTGCTGTCCTCAGTGTCAGAGAGGCAGTGGAGCAGGGACATTCTGGCCGATGGGAGGGGTACATGCTGTCCTTGGATCAGGCCAAAGCTTTTGACCGGGTGAATCACAAGTACCTTTGGTCAGTCCTTCTGAGGTATGGCCTACCGGGTGAGTTCGTTAATTGGCTCCAGACCCTATACGCTGGGGCTGAGTCTTTTGCACTGGTGAACGGTTGGACTGGAACCCCCTTTGAGGTTGGGTCTGGTGTCCGCCAGGGTTGTCCCTTAAGCCCCTTGCTGTATGTTTTCGCGATCGACCCCTTTCTTAGGCGGCTCGATCGTGGGCCATTGGCGGGGGTGGGGATGGACTTGGAGGAGCCGGAAGCCACTCAGAGGGTGGTTGCGTACGCGGATGACGTCACTATCTTTGTCTCCTCGAGAGGGGAGGCAGAGTGGGTGATGTCAGAAGTTGAGCGCTACTCACGGGCATCTGGGTCCAGGATCAACCGGGACAAGTGTGAAAGTCTCTGGCTGGGGGGAGGGGATCCTAGTTTTGATCTCCCGGACACCCTCCCAGAGCCCAAAGGGTCTGCTAAAATCTTAGGCATTGAATTTGGCCCGGGTGATTACCCCATGAAAAACTGGGAAGGTAGGCTATCAATAGCTGCCCAGAAGGTTGGCCAATGGAAGGGATGGTCTTTGTCCCTTAGGGAAAGGGTTCACCTGGCCAAGGCTTACCTGATGCCCATGTTGCTCTACCTTGGCAGCGTGTGCATGTTGCCAGAACCTCTCTGGACTCGGGTCTATAGCCTGTTCTTCCAACTGTTATGGGGAAACAGGCTTAACCTAATCAAGAGGGAGGTTACTTACCTACCGAGGAAACTAGGTGGGTTAGGTATGGTTAACCCAGTGGTGTTTCTAGTAAACACCTTCATTAAAATTAATTTGGCAAACCTCTTTGAAAGAGAAAGGGCTCCTCTGTGGATATCCTCCTGCAGGGGATGGTTTCGGCCTTTCTTCCAGGAATGGGAGACAGGAGGCCAAGCGAAAGACCTGCGTGTACCCCATGGGCACCTCCCGGCTTATGCCGCCCCGGTTCTGAAGGTTGTTCGTCGGTGGGGTCTGGAGGCGAGGGAGATCAAGACCATGTCGAGAAAATTTCTTGACAGAAAGGTCTTGTTGACCTGCTTCCAGAAGCCCCTGGCGCTCAGGGACTGCCCAAGTAGCGACCTCGGGGTGGGATTAAAACTTTTAAACTCTGTGAGGATTCCCCAGAAGTTTTGGGATCTGGCTTGGCGCTGCTTCCATGGGAGGCTGTATGTAAGGGGCAATCTGAAGTACAGAAACTCCGATGAAAGAGGTTGTCCTCGGGAGGAGTGCGATGACACGCTGGAAAGCATGGACCATTTCTTGCTTCAGTGTCCCTTCAATGCAGAGGTTTACAAACGGGTGGGTGCCTCCATCGGTTGGCCCGGTCTGACCAACCTCTCCTACGCTGGTTGGGCCTATGGGGCATTCGGAGACCTGGGTGGAAGGGATCATTGCACTTCTTTTTTAGTTAGTTTAGTGATCAGGTATTTCACGTGGAACGCACGGTGCTTAGTATCGACTCAGTGTAAAATCCTCCTGGAGGACGAGGTGTGTAGGAATATCATGGGTGACCTGGTGAAGGTCCGGTCTCTGGAGGTTGAGAAACTGGGTGCATCCAAGGCCTCTCGACTTTGGAGGGGCTTCAATTTTAGGGTGCCCTAGGTGGAACCAACCTTCAGGGGGAGGGGAGGGAGTGCCCCTGGGTATTAGACTGGAGGTGGGGGTCTGCACCTGGCCATGACACCGGGAAATAGCGATAGGGACAGAATGAGAGACAGCAGGAGGGACAGATTAGTTTATAAAGTAATAAGGGATAGAGATAGGGCAAGCAGCATAGGTTTAGCGATAGGGACCGGGGTGGTGGTTGGGGGTTGGCTTTGGCCTCTGGGCTGGTGCTCTAGGGGGGCTTTCCTCTCTCTCTCCTCTGGTGATGGGCTGAGTAAGCACAAGTAGGTTTTTGTTTTGAGCTTTTTGGAGACAGAAAAAGGGCTTACAAGCAGCCAAACTTAGGTTTTCGGGTTATTGTATACAGTATGATATTTTGTTATAGTTATGTGTCGGTATGATTATATGGTGTATAGGTGTATGCATGGGTTTGAGTGAATGTTTAGATAAGATGGGCAGTAGATAGGTGGGGTGGGGGGCCTGGGGGTGTGCCCATCCCGATTCTGGACTACGTGGACGTGAGGAGGACATGAGACGTGGGATCGGGCTGGGTGGGTGATGTGTTGGGTGGTGGGGGCCAGCATCTGAACTATGCGGACATGGAAGGACATGAGGCGTGATGCTGGTTGGGGGAGGTGATGGGTGGTGATGGATAAGTTAGTGTGTACAGGGTTAGGTATGAATGTGGATAAGTTAATAAAATAAAATAAAAAAAAAGTAAAAAATATATAAAAAAAAAAAAAAAAAAAAAAAATAATAATTGAAAAAAATTAGAAAGAAATAAATAAATATATATATATATATATATATATATATATATATATATATATATATATATATATATATATATATATATATATATTTTTTTTTGTTTTTTTTGTGTTTTGTTCTTTTCTTTTCATTTACATGGTGCACTGGAGTAAGTGCACCATGGGATGGTAACTTTTATTTTCAGAGTTTATTATTATTATTATTATTATTATTTTGTTTATATTATTATTGTGATTATTATTTATTTTGTTTTATATATGTCTTGATTTTTTTTTTTTTTTAGGGGGCCATTGGTTGGCACATGGTTTTTAAGAGTATGTTGTATATAGTGTTATAGTTATGTTTTCTTGGGGTTGGGGGGGTTTAGGTGTGTGTATGAATGAGTATGGGATTATAGTTATGTATGCATAGGGATTTATGTAAGAAGGGCCAGGCTGGGTAAATTGTACAGAAATGTACATAAGTTTTGTTTTGTTGTGTTTGTTTTGTAAATACCGTTTATTTTGTAATGTTTTATATTTTTCTATTAAAAGAGTAGCAGCAGTGAATATACCGCAGATATAAATATATACCAGCAGTGTATATACCGCTCTGATCCATATATAGAAGCAGTGTATATACCGCAGATATAAGTATATACCAGCAGTGAATGTTATCAGCCACAGTCCGCCCTTCTCCTCCTCCTCTCATCCAATAACATGTGGAGGCTGAGGAGAGGTGCAGAGTTGCCATACTCACTGGTTAGACGCGCTCTCTGTATCGTGGTCCGCAGGGGCGTGCGCTTCTCCGCTGCAAGCTCTGTTGTGAACTTGTGATATTCTGCACACAGGGGCGGATATAGGATTGAAATCTAGGGCAGGGGTGGAAAAAACACAAACTGTGAACAGACCATATTTTCCCCCCTCCTCCCCCTAACACCCCCCCTATTGAACTCTGTCACCTGTCAACGGAAAAATCATCTGTCCTAAGGAAAAATGTTTCCCGATGAGTACAAGAAAGCCCCACCTGGGAATTAGACTTTCTTGTACTCCACAAAGCGGAAACATTTTTTCCCTCTGGCGGATGACTTTTCAGTTGACAGGAAGCAGAGTTACATGAAGGGAAATTATTTTTCCTTGACCTCTAGTTTCTATTGTGGCGCAGGGGAGAAAAAAGTATAGGTTTTATATTTGTAATACTGCTAACTTTTATTTTTTTGCTATGTTCGGCTGGACCATTTAGACTAAGGGTATGTGCACACGTAGTGACCAAAAACGGCTGAAAATACCGAGCTGTTTTCAAGGGAAAACAGCCCCTGATTTTCAGACGTTTTTTGAGCAACTCGCGTTTTTCGCTGCGTTTTCGCAGCGTTTTTTAAGTCCGTTTTTGGAGATGTTTTCATTGGAGTCTATGAGAAAACGGCTCCAAAAACGTCCAAAGAAGTGTCCTGCATATAATGTATATAAGTGTCCTGCATATAATGTATATAAGTGTCCTGCATATAATGTATATAAGTGTCCTGCATATAATGTATATAAGTGTCCTGCACATAATGTATATAAGTGTCCTGCATATAATGTATATAAGTGTCCTGCATATAATGTATATAAGTGTCCTGCATATAAAGTATATAAGTGTCCTGCATATAATGTATATAAGTGTCCTGCATATAATGTATATAAGTGTCCTGCATATAATGTATATAAGTGTCCTGCATATAATGTATATAAGTGTCCTGCATATAATGTATATAAGTGTCCCGCATACAAAGTATATAAGTGTCCCGCATATAATGTATATAAGTGTCCTGCATATAATGTATATAAGTGTCCTGCATATAATGTATATAAGTGTCCTGCACATAATGTATATAAGTGTCCTGCACATAATGTATATAAGTGTCCTGCATATAATGTATATAAGTGTCCTGCATATAATGTATATAAGTGTCCCGCATATAATGTATATAAGTGT